>NW_020272945.1:206368-206914 GCF_003268045.1 Sipha flava | reverse complement strand
GGGGGGGGGGGGGGGGGGGGGGGGGGGGGGGGGGGGGGGGGGGGGTGAAGGGTGAATTCTCATATCCTCTCTTACCTTACTTATCCAAAAAAGTGGTTAGCCCCCCCTCCCATTTAAAAATCCTGGCTACGCCACTGGGCGTAACGTACGCGTGCCGCGCGAGCACGTCCGCGCACAAGTTCGCCCGTCGCCGTCAACCTGTTGCTCTCTCGCGGCCGGTCCGTCGTCACCCTTTTCGTCCGCGCGCGCCAAGCCCATCCAAGGCCGAGACCGCGTCATCGTTACGCGCCGCTCATTGTGTGTACGCGCGCGCATAATACACCGGGCAGACGTAAAACGCCGTATTGTGTCGCTTTCGGCGCGCGTTCACTTTTGCTGCCGCGTCCGCCGTGACGTTTAATTGCCATCGACCTTGCCCGAAACGCGCACACAAGTGCACAAACACACGCACACAAGTGTACAAACACACACACATACACACACACACACACGAGCACGAGCACGCTTTGTTAGCGAGGTGGGTGCGCTTACGGGGGGGGGGGGGGG
>NW_020272945.1:133839-206268 GCF_003268045.1 Sipha flava | reverse complement strand
GGGGGGGGGGGGATGCCCTTGGGGCGTAATAATACGTTGCGCGTACGTACGACGTGCGTAATATTCGTAATACACCTCGGTCACGTCGGAAAGGGAGAGCCGTCCGGCGCTCTAACCGCGGTCTCTACACGCGAACGCGGTTAGGGTACCCCGTGTGCACCTATCATTACCGTCAGGAGGGGGACGGAGGGGCCGCGACGAGTTACGGTTTCGCTATTTTTCCGCCGACCGTGACAACCGTCATCATCATCATCATCGTCATCGTCTACGATACGAAGTTTTCGAGTTCGCGTTGTTTTCGTTACCGGAATTCGATCGATCGTACGAAACGTTAAGAGCCGAAACGAAACGCTCGTGGTTTTTTTTGTTGTTTTTTTTTTTTTTTAAGTAAAATTCCGGGATTCGTCGCGCGACAACCGAAAATACTTCAACGAGAGCAATACAATTATTACTCTTTTCGGTCGGCGATTTGTACCTGGGTACGATATTCGAAAACGTTTTCCGCCGCTCGTCGGTGCTCTGTAGACAACGCATTCGAACTTATAGGAATAATCGTGGACGACTCCGTAAACGAATATTGCGTCCGGAATCAGGGACGTACCCTGGAATTCTTCAAACGGTTTCAAAATTACCAACCCAGTAGGGGAGACCAACAAGGAGGGAATATTGACGGTGACCGAAAGACGTGTACCCTCACGTTATGTTTGATGTTTTACTATGTACATCGGACCACGAAAACATATATATCTTTTTTACATCGCGCACTGTACGATATACGATAACGAACACGTTATACGAACAGCGGTTTGCACCGTGAGAATTTTAAATTTTGTCAATCAACGGGTCGAGACCCGGAAACCAACCCCCCCCCCCCATCGGATCGTCCCCCGTGCGGAACAACGTTTTTTCCAAACCCGTATCGCGGTAACCACCGGTAGAACGTGAAATATCGTTCTGTCGTCGGTGTCGGTGGAGCCAATAATATTCGATTTTCTCAAAAGTTCCGTTCGGCCGTCTGAAATGTCTGCGTGTCCGGTGGAAACATTTTTTTTTTTTTTTTTCGATAAGGAAAATTCCGAGCAGCGCACCAAGGGCCCACCTCGACGCCTACGCGTTCATCTAAGCGCTCGTTCGAGACGACGTTCTGTTTATGTTTATCGTCCGGTACTTTTTCCAGGCACGCGTCACCGGACGACGGGCCGCTGACCGAGCCGAACACGACGACGACACCGCCGGCGGCGGACGTGCACCGACCGTGTGGCCGGACGACGACATGGCCACCGCGTTCAAGGACCGGGCTGGGCAGACGGACGCCATGCTGACCGCTGTCGGACGGGCGGCGGACGGCGGATGCAGCGACGACGAAGCGTCGGCGGCGGCGGTAACGACGACGACGACCGGCGGAGGCGGCGGGGTGCAATGCGGCATCGGGCCGTGCCGGTCCAAGTGGATGCAGGTGTTCGCTTCGAAGCAGGTGTTCCTGGCCACGTTCTGCTTCAGCTGGGTGCTGCAGGGCATGTTCTCCACGTACTTCGTGAGCGTGATCACCACGCTGGAGAAGCTGTTCCAGTTGCAGAGCAAGACGATGGGCATCGTGCTGAGCGCCACGGAGATCGGGCAGATCAGCTCGTCGCTGTTGCTCACGTACTACGGCGGCCAGGGCCACCGGCCGCGGTGGATCGCGTCCAGCATGGTGCTGTTCGGGGTGGCCGCGTTCGCGTGCTCGTCGCCGCACTTCCTGTTCGGGCACCACCAGTACCCGCTGGCGGGCCCGGCCAACGCGACCTCCGACGCGGACGACTACTATCCGCCGAACATGTGCGTGGCGCCGGAGAAGCACGCCGCGGCGGCGGCCAACGGGACGGTCGCGCGGCCGCCGTGGGCGCAGCAGGACTCGTGCGAGACGAACACGCTGTCCGAGCAGCAGGAGCAGTCGAAGAACACGCAGATCGTGCTGACCATATTCTTCACCAGCCTGCTGGGCGTGGGCATCGCCCAGACGGCCGTGTACACGCTGGGCATACCGTTCATCGACGACAACGTGGCCAGCCGCGAGTCGCCGCTGTACTTCTCCATCACCATCGGCGTGCGCATACTGGGCCCGTCGTTCGGGTTCCTGTTGGGCGCGTTCTGCACCAGCTTGTACGCCGACCTCAGCACCGAGCCCAACATGAACACCGATCACCCGCGCTGGGTGGGCGCCTGGTGGCTGGGCCTGGTCGGCATATCGGCCACGCTGCTGCTGGCCTCCGTGCCCATGTTCGCGTTCCCCAAACGGTTGCGCTCGCCCGCGTCGCCGTCCGCCGCGGCCAAGAAGCACCAGCTCGCCAACGGCCGGACCGGCGCCGCGGACGCGCCTCCGACGCCGTCGCCGCCGACCGCGTACGGCAACGGCGTGGACGCCGCGGCCGCCGCGCCGACCAAAGCGCCTCGGCTCAACGGGTTCCCGACCGCGGTCAAGAGGCTGCTGAAGAACGAAATGCTCATGTACCGGACCGCGAGCAGCGTGTTCCACCTGTTGCCGCTGGCCGGCATCTACACGTTTCTGCCCAAGTACTTCGAGTCGCAGTTCCACTTCCCCACGCACACCGCAAACATGGTAACCGGTACGTATGCGACCACCCACCTCGCGTTGCTAATTTATTTATTTTTTTATTTTTTTTTTTTTTTTATTCGAAGCATCGACGCCTAATGTTTAGGCTTTCGATATTTTAGACACTATACATTTTTTTTTTTTTTACATCATCACAATATTATTAATCCTAATACGTGCAAAAGGGAAAGAGAGAGAAAACGACGATAGGATCAGATAAGATCACATTTCGTTGGAGTTTTCGTGATCTGGCCCGAGTGATTGGTACGGGTGCTTCGGTATGTTTGAAGATATTCTGGTGTCCGCATTATTGCGACAGCATAGAAAGACGCGTTTGACGGTTAGAGCTTCTCCGCGAATTGTAAAATTGACAAGGTCTCCACGTTTCATGAGGAAGCCGCGTATGCCCAATTCCTAGTCTGTTCCTTACGACTTCGTGACGTCTAAGTAATTTATATTCCCACAGCCAGGTTAGGTTAAACAACAAATCGATCCAACGAATTTGGATCGCTGACCGTGACCGATTGAAGAGGAACAACTCTATTTGATTTGCATTGTATCAGTAGTCGCGCGATAATTATGTGAGGTCTAAGATCGCGTAAAGGAAAACGTACCTTAACGCAGCAAATCTATCGGTTGATCCCCAACCCTAGTGTTCGTTGGGCGCGAGCACAACGTTTCCACTGGCGACTCCGATTCGCCGTCGAGTTGTGCGCCGGACCCATATGTAAAAGAACCTACTGGTGAGTTCGTATACGGATGGGAGAAAAATCAACACGACCGCTATGAGTTCCACTGGCGAGTTCTTGTTTGTCATCGCCGGATGTTGTCGATAACCTAAAAAATCTCGGCTGAATGTAATCGTGGCACAAAAGAAAACAACAAAACAATACAAAATTTTTTCGTTTATCCAAGTAAAAAAAAAAAAAAAAAATGATTACAAAGCATATTAAGTTACTAAAAATATTTAGTTTTATGATCGTTAACTATTTTCCGCGCTCCAAAAAATCCAGTTAGAAACGTCGACATTTGCTTAAAACTATATGTAAATAAACCTAACTGCGGCTTTACGAAAAACATGTACATAACGATAGTAATCTATTTAAATTAATAATTATATCATCTCAAGCGTGCAGCTTATAAATAGGTCATATTCCATTTACTACCTATGTAATTCAACGCGGAAAAATCGAAAATCGAAAGAAAAATCAATACTTTTCAATTGATATTCGGATCGTAAGTGGCGCACGTAGTCGAAATTTTTCACCTTGGACTCCTGGCAAGGGAGTATTGTAATCGGAGTGAAACGAAGATTCATTCTGCAATTATAGCACTATTTTAAATAATCCTCGAGCAGTGAACGATCAGTCTAGGAATAAACGAAAATAATGCTTAAATTTAGGTGATTCGGACTTTCATTCTGACCACTTTAAACAACTTTATATAACATTATAATCTGATCAATAAAAGTACTATATTTTTTATTTCGAACTTTCAAGTAGATTTATCTTATTAATCATTCCTGACTGTTTGTAAATATATTCGGTGATTGGTCACTCCATGTTCGAGCACAAATTCGAAATCGTTGTATTATAATAAAATCGCTGTCCTGACGTGCATATAACCGAAATCAAATTTCACAACTACAGAACTATAATACACTTGCATTTACCGTTCGTGTGGACACCGATGACTGGACGTATCTCCCTATCCGTCGGTTGGTCACGAATACTAAAACTGTCTGATGTTAAATCGTTACCAAGCCATTATAGCCTTTGATTTTCATTTTTTTTCCCGTCGAAATAAAAAATAAAATATACTAAATTAAAAATATATAATAAATAAACAAAACAGAGATGTGTGCATGTCAGTCGCACGGTAAAACAATCGTAATTTTATTTGAGTTTAATCTGACGATCGATGAGCGATTCGTGATGTTCATCGTATTGCATATCGGGCATATACATTGCTTAACTCGTGATTACAGGGATCTACGGGATCATGGTAATGGGCATCGGAATCATAATATCCGGCATATTCATTTTAAAGAAAAATCCAAACGCAAGAGCAGTCGCCGCTTGGATCGCGTTCACGGCTCTCGCATACGCCATAGGTAAAACATAGTTTTTTTTTTAATTTTAATTTTAGTTACTAATCATTATAAACTTTCAAAGGTTTCAAATTATATATACATTCAATGTTTGACTTGGGAGAGGACGCAAGGGGACGGCGTACCCCAACTAATTTTCAGAAATCTTAGCGTTCCCCAACTATTATGACGTTATAATCATAATGTTTAACAAGTTTTGGGGACGCTCCTCTTTTTTAAATAACCAGAGTCCCCTTTCTTTAATTTTTCCAAGTCGACCATTGCATACATTTACTGAATTACTTAGATCAATTGTACATTAAAGGTACAATATAAATCGTATTTTATTACTTATACTCAATATACTGTCATGTATACAGCAAAGGATGACAATTGTCTGAAGTTTAATATTATCGGGTACAGTGGTGATGACGGTACATTTTGTTTTCAGGCATGTGCATACTAACGTTCGTAGGATGTCCGACCACGAACATCTCGGGACTGCGATATGACGAACGGTGAGTGATATATTATTAAGAAAAAATAACGTTATCAAAGCGCAATACACTCGCGTTCAGATCCGTAACAAGGGCGAGGCGCCAATGCAATGGAGGTGCTAAAACCTTGAAAAATTATTCAAGTCGAATTGGACAATTGAGTAATGTGTAAATTAATGCTAATTACTTTTAATCGGTACTTAAAGAAAATATATTAAATACAAATTAAACTTTGGCAATAAGCCTTAAAAATAAGACTTCTTATGTGTTTTAAGTATGCCGATTATTGGTTGAAATTAACACTAAGCTAGGGTAAAATATCAGATATTATGTACCTTTACCTACAGCGCAGTTTCGACTATCACTAGTGGTGCAGTGAAAGGTAAAAAAATCCTTAATGTACAATACAAAGGCAAAAGGTCATAATTTTTAAAGATATTCCTACTAAGTCACTAGTTTTAAAGTGTGAGTCATGTACTGGATCAAAAAGGCAAATGGTCGTTTAATAGTGGCTCGTGTGTGGAATATGACTGGGGGAATTAGTAAGCTTTTGGTTATAGAAAAGTCTAGGAAATGACGGTGTTGTAAGAACATGGATGTTTTTTTACTATTAAATCGCAACACACCCTTTCAGTTCTATTCAGTGTTGGTTAATTGGTTTTGAATTTGTATACAGCAGCCCATGTGGAGCGTTTATTTACACGTTTACCGGTTTTAGACCTATGAAAAATTATCACTCAATAAATAACCAAAGTTTAAAAATAAAGGATGTGCTTTGTTTCTAAAATCGCAAGTTCGAGATCAATGATAACAATAGATTTTAACCTTCGATATCAGTATTACCTCAGTATTGTTTGACATGTAAGTAGGAGAATAAGTTAACGAGTTTTAATGTTGAATTTAAACAAAATTGATCATATTATTCAAAAAAGTATTATTGAAACGTTAAATTGTATTAACAGTTTCGATTTACGTGTCAAATATATTATTAATAAGAAAACGAGCGTTAAACATTAAACACCTCGCGAGCCACTCGAAATCGCTTCCCTTAGAACACGAATTATCAACCCGTGCTCTGACGGAAGCAAATTTTTATTTTTGGGCCGGGAAAAGAAGTGTTTTCACGAGTGTTAACACGAGCCACGCAATATTTTCCTAATAGTTGACGTTCTTTCCAAGAAAAAAACTTGAAACCGTCTCGAACACAATGTCATAACGCATAGAGCGCAGGTAGCGATAATTTTACCCTGACGAATTTCGGTGTTATTCGTTTTGCTTCGGACGCGATTTGTTCGCCGAACGTGATGTGCAATCAAACATTATTACACGATTCCGCAGGAACCAGCCAATATTTGAATCTCAATGCTCGGACCGTTGCGTTTGCGACCAGGAGATATTCAGCCCGATCTGCGGCTCGGACGGCGTCACGTACTTCTCGGCATGTCACGCGGGATGCCGGAACCAGACGGCCGGCAAAGAGTACACAGCCGGATATAAGGTGCGTGTTATTACGAAAATTATGTACAGCCGTTTCGATGCACGCAAAAAGCCTATCAATACACACCCGTTATTTTATTAATTTGTTGCCTTGTCCGAACAAACTTCGATCGAACGAATACGTTCAGCTTTTTTTGATCGTGTACACGTTCCGGAATCGTTTTCAGACGTACAACGGTGTACTCGACCGTTGTTCAAAGGATCCAAATGCGTTTTGAAAGCGTTTCCTCTTTGCATCATTTCATACGCTTTTCTACTACATTTTTTATTATTTTTTTTTTTTCATCGCGTAAAAATTCAAACTTTGAAAGCATCCAACAAACGAGATGAACCTAAACCAACGTAGTTTCGCAGCGATGCCGCGCTCTTCTCCGTGATACGTAACTGGACGCGCGTGTTCTGATTTCAGTTCACGGACTGCCAGTGCATGAACGGAAACGCCACGGACGCGTATTCGGGCCCGTGCAAGGACGACTGCGAGGACTCGGGCTTCTGGTACATAGCTCTTTTCTCGCTGTTCGTGTTCATCCATTCCACGTCCGAGGTGGGCAGCATGTTACTCATCCTCCGGTGCGTCCACCCCCAGGACAAGGCCATGGCTCTCGGGCTCATACAGTTCGCCATAGGTCTATTCGGTAAGTGCGGACGCGGACGGAATTAACAATATTATATACTCGTACAGTCTTCCACCAACAGTGTACACGTAGTCGTCGCTGTTTTCGACTTTCGCCTTTGGTGAATTGTCACCCGACCTCGCTACGTTGGATGGTGTCGTTATCGTATTCTAATTATTATTATTATTATTATTTTTATTGTTATTATTATTACAATTATCATTATCTATTGTCGCGCAGGTAATGTGCCTTGCCCCATATTGTACGGAGCGGTCGTCGACTCGGCGTGTCTCGTATGGGAAATGACGTGCGGAAAACAAGGAGCATGCTCTCTGTACAACTCTGACTCGTTCCGTATTTTCTACCACGGTAATGTTATGCCCGACGAGAATATTATTCAATCAGCACATTATTATTATTATTATTATTATAACGATGATCCATTGTCGTCGTCGTAGCATCGATTTTCGGATGAACCATTTTGTTTGTTTCATTATCACGTTCGTCCGTATCGGTGTACGGCCATCGGGTGTACGACATTAATATGTAGAGTTAGGATGTTGATGACCTAAAAACACACAAAAATGCAAAAATGCCTTAAAAAATTTAAAAAAATACTTTAAAATAATTTATCTAAAAAACTAATTAAGTAAGTGAAAAAAATGTATTTATAAATGATAATTTTTATTATAGATATGGGTGTGATAATGGGTGTAATAGTCATTTAAAATATGAATTATAAATTATAATATTAATGAACAATAGTACCTATATATTTATATTTCAATATTAATACATATCAAAATATAACACTCAAAGTCTCAAATAGTAAATCTTATTGGAACGCGATAAATTTAATCACAACAATAAATTAAAATTTGTTTCCAAATTTGGGTTTAACACTTGTTCTAAAATCTAAAATTTGAGAAAAATGCTCCACATTGTAAAAAAACTACAAAAAATAACCTGAGAGATGAAAAAATGACGTTAAAAAACAAAAAAGTGCATTTATAGCTAAAAATGCCTAAAAATAAAATTAGAATATTCTGCATCTAGGGAGTATGAAACAATTTTTTAGCTAGGATAGCATTTTATAGAATCAAAGGAAAAAAATGCGAAAGTCATCAACATCGTAACTCTATTAATATGTAATGATAATATTTTACTCGATAAGGTGATATTTTACTACCAATAAACCACCGACGTGAGAGATTCGGAAAATGTTTGAATTTCACTCTCTCACTCACTCTCTCACTGTCATTTTTTCCGTTATACCACCAACTTTTCTAACTGTATGTTTAAAACAGTAATTTATTTGAGAATTATTATTCCGTAATTATTACCGGTACACTATTGATTGCTTAGAAATACCTATCATCCAACTTCTATGCTCTTATTTTTGATGATACATAAACTTTGTTGAATAAGCTATAGTCCCATAAAATCGGATATTAAACACGTTTAAATGGTTTATCGCAATTGATAAATTAAGTTTATCTCTTAGACAATCATTTGTCTATTAAATATCTCAAAAAATATTCCTGTACCCATTTTAACCTTGATTCTTATAATACATCCATAGATAATAAAATAATGGATAACACTTGCCTACATTAACTTTACATGGAGTCGCAGTCTTTTTTGAAGAAGAGAAAAGTTATTCTTAGGAAGGTTCTCTTTCTAGCACAGGGTATATTTTGAGGTTATGTAACAAATATAAAATACAAATTTAAATTGTAACTGATAAAGAATAACTTAGATGATATAGATAATACATAATAGAATATGATTACTTTAATTATCATTATTGTTATTTTGTTATTATCAGTGGTGGCTCGTAGGTTTTTAATGAAGTAGAGCACATCAAAAAAAAATATAACCAATATTATATACACACGTTAAACGTTTTTTGTTTTTTTTTTTTTTTTACGTTGGTGGTCGATAGTAAACAGAAACACGATTTTTGTTTTGAATTTAAGATAATGACTAACATTATCAGCCGATAATCGGAATTTAATAAACATTGAGAGTAAAAATAAATCATAACGCTGATAGTGACCCATAATGGCGCGGCGACGTCGAAAATAATTCGCTGAAAACAATTTGATTGATTATGTGAAGGGCCGGCTCAAAGTATAGGCGAGCAGGCACCTGCCTAGAGCGACACTTTAGTAGGGGTGGCATTTTCAAAATTGACTCGAACATTTTTTTAGTTCTATTGGTGTTTTATAAGAAAAATATTTAAATTAATTCATTTATGAAAACCACTTACAATAAAATAATATTGTCTAAAGTTATTAAATTACTTTATATTACGGCCTACGCTGAATGTTTTCAATTATTCAAAAAATATAAATAATCACACATCACTTCCGCGATATCCGATAGTCGCGATAGTGATGGGTTTTGAGTTATAGTATTAGAAATCATTTTTAAGTCTTTTTACATATAATTTTATCCATAAATAAATTTTTTTTTTATGTATATATGTCACATAAAAATAGGGGGAGGGGCTAAGTTAAAATAAGAATTGAATTTTTTTTTTAGAGGCAGCAAAATTTGATTTTGTCTAGTGCACTATTTTTGCTTGGGTCGGCCCTGGTTATGTGCTTAGAAACGAATATGCACATCAATTCCATTATAACGGATGTTGCGTGTTTCGACTTGTTTTAATTTTTACATTGTACAAATGTGCACAGCAATAGTGTGCACTACTGCACCACCAGGGGCGGCTCCAGAGCCTTGATTAGGGGAGGGGGCCAAGTTATAATTTTACAACATTTTATAACAAAATAAGAAGAACAATTTTTACAACACAAATTCAAGTCGTCTATTTTTAATATTGGCAAAAATATCAATAAAATGATCTATTTGAACTAGAATATCCACTTTATGATGTACAATAATTAGACATAATGCTGATAGTCTATCTTCAGTCATCCTTGAACGAAGCCAGATTTTTAGTCTCCGGAGTGTGGAGAAACTCCTTTCATCCGTCATACCTCTATGACTCTATCTACATACTTGTGTGTGTCGTATGATAGTTTGTTAACAATATAAATTTTTTTTATAAATTCGGTACGGGCTAGAAGGGGGCCGTGGCCCCTAGGGCCCTCTCCCTGGAACCGCCCCTGTGCACCACTATAACACACACACACCGATACCGTTCCGTCGCAAACAACCGCCTGCTCGTTTGGCTTTCGGAATAATCCAATCTAAATATTATATTATTTTCATAATATTCTGAATTTATATTTTTATATTTTGAAAAATAATCTTAATAGCCTACAGGTATTTAGATGTTTTATAATGGTTTATGTTTTCAATTTTTTTTTGAGTTTGGGTAGGTATTGCACGTTCACTTATGCACATATACGCGAGCCGCCACTCGTTATTATATTATTCTATTGTTTATGATCTTTAATCAAATAATTTATAATTTTTTAATATTTTTATATTATAGTAGTATTGACCTATATGAATAAATGTACATAATATATAAGTAATATTAAACAATTGCCTGGTTAAAAAATTGTACATTATGTATTTCATGTTGTACCTATTTAAATTACTTTTATTTGTATTTGTTGTTTGCGTTCAATAAATAATTTTATTATTAATAATTTCTCAAAAAAATCTCTCCTGATAAGTTCAGATCCATTACTCTATGAATACATCTCTAAATAAACAAATACTTTAATACATAAAAAAAAAACACAGACTTAGACACGTACGGGAATAAAAATCAAGCAACTATGATAAACAGATTAATAGAGAACCCACGGAATTATTTCTTTATTTAAAATAATAATAAAAAATACCAAAATGTACATACTTTTAGTAAGTAACTATATCCGATTTTCAATGAACGGCCTGTGTCGATCCATGCTCATCAGCTAGTCGTTTCTACGTACGTGATCATTTATAATTTATAGCCAACTGTTAAATGATTACGTGAAAAGAATAGTGTTGCTTAACGTTACACTTCCGATTGACTAAATAAACGGGTACACGGGTATTTCGACTACGGGTGTATGTACGTGTGATGTTTTAAGATGGTTATTTAAAACGACTGAAAATGTATTAGTTGAATTTAACTGTATTTAACGAATAACCCATTGTCGTTTGCGTTCACAGGTGTTACTGGATTGCTGATGATGTGCGCATTTTTCGTGGACATAATTGTCTGGTACAAAGCGGGCAGTATTAACTTTCAGGACGATCACCAATTACAGGTCAGCGAGGAAGAGCTGAGTCAGCTGACACCCATAACCGACAAAACCGAAACGACCGTTTAAGCAATACGTGTAAGCATCGCGCAGATAAATTGGACTACATTTGTATTGATTTATAAATATTTCAATTTAACGTTCAGTGGAAAGTACGAATTCGTAATTGATGTTGTAAAAGTAAAATAACTAACTTTGGACTTCGGACTATGGATTAGTGATTAAATTGTTATTTCTGTACACAAATATGTGTACAGAGATGAAAAAAAAAATAATTAAAAACAATACCGTTTTATCTTAAAGCCCGATTGTTTTTAAGCAATCTTGATCTAAATAATTTACAGTTATTCCAATACAACCGGATATGAGTATACAGTTTAATATTCGTGATGAAAAATAAAAGTTATGTGCTATACGAATGTGTAAGTAGTAAGTACATGTAGTTAAATAATTACAAATCCCGAATTTCTGATCTATGCTTTGATTGGTCAATAGATTACGATAGCAATACATTTATAGAATAATTATTGTACACCTCAATTGAATGAAATTAATAAATTTTAAATTATAATAAGAATTTTACTTGCTTATCAAGTACTAAAGTAAAAGTAATTTCATAAATTAGAACATCCGTATCACATATGCTATGTATAAAATTTGTTTTATAACTTTATAGATGTTGATTTAGTTAAATTTTTGGTTTTGTAATCATATGACATTTTATCCATTGAAATGATGATCTGCAAACAATAAAGTGAAGTAGACGAGCTTTAATAAATAATAACACTATATACAATAGGTTTTATAATCGAGAAACATTTTATTATACATTTTATTTTAAGATAATAACTAATAATTATTAAACTTTCTTATACAAAATGTAGGTATTATATTATAAATTATAACGGTTTATCTAAATATTATAATAACTAATAATTATTCATATAACGGTAAATAGGTCATGCAGACTGAATTTAAGTTCATTAACTTCGACAAATCTATTTGTTTAACTAAATCGTAGATAACATTTACTTAGGTTGAACACAATTTAACAAGCATAAAATATTATTTAAAATAAAATGTTTAATATCATTACAGAAGTTTAAGTTTCTTACGTTTATTTTTCTCATTTATTACAAACTAATGTCATGGTTGCAGACATTATTTCATGTTTAAAGAGTCACCTAAATTAACAAACGTCTAACAGCTGTAGATTGCAGTTTTTAGTTATTATAAAGTTTATTTCAAAATTTTCAACATGAAAACAAACGTAAATTTTACATATTCTTCATTGATATTTATGCAGTAGACCCAGCGAGTTGTACTCCTTTATTTTGAAAAAAAAAAATTTAATTCTTCAAATTTCAATGGATTAAGCCATTTCTGCTGCAATTCAACTTGTGGCACATGAATAATATATAGTTGAAATATAGAAAAAGCAGAGCTACAAACTAATGTTTTCATTTCTTCACAGGAATAATTTTATTTTTCAATTTATATTGGTTATCACTTATGTTAGCTTGTTATCAATCCCTTAGTTAGAAATTATTTTAATAGAACACAACTCACATAGTAGTATGGTAGATTTGTTTTGATAGTTATCGGATATTAGAATCAAATATATATATGCAACTAATAATGCGCATAACGAGTGTAATAACAATAATTTAAGACTAAGTAGTCATTATTAATTTAATATATATGTAAAACAAAACAGTTAAAAATAGAAATTGTTAGGTTAACATTTACACTTAAAACTGCTTTAGGTAACGGACAATTACAATATCAACATGTGTTGTACTTATTTTAAGAGAAATTTTATTCAACGCGATAATGCAAAACACTGGGGGTTTTTTTTATATGTTTTTATAATGCATATTTAAAACGATACAATAAACAATAATTATAAATAGGTTTAGTAAAAATTATCCATTTGCATAAAAGTATTAATGGCATATGTATAAAATTAATATTGCGATCTAGTGGAACGAAATAATAACAAAGTACAAACAATAATATTATTACTTTGGTTTTCTTTACATTTTTCTCCGTCGTTTATACGATTGACATAACTAGGATCTGACTACGGGCCATGTACCTTTTTTGGTAGTAAACAAAATTACACAAAATTAATT
This sequence comes from Sipha flava, assembly GCF_003268045.1. Taxonomy (NCBI): domain Eukaryota; kingdom Metazoa; phylum Arthropoda; class Insecta; order Hemiptera; family Aphididae; genus Sipha; species Sipha flava. Next base: position 192,614 of record NW_020272945.1, on the reverse strand, counting down.
TCCGTTAAATAATGCCTATGAAAACCTTATAAAGACCCGAGAGAGTTCATTTATGACATTCAAGTAAACATGATGGAAATCCGAGTGAACTTACTCATAACTTTCTAGTGAGTTTGATTTGAAACGGAAATGGTTAACCTTACGTCCGGAAAAGTTAATTGCCTCCACCCGAATTCAGTGGTTATCAACAAAAAAACTATAATTAAGAACATTTTATTTTGCATTTTTGTTGTACACTTTATAGTTTTTAATGAACTCTACGTTCATGATTTTGATACAAAAAAATTTACTCAAAAAATATTTACCTAGAACTGAAAGCATTGCTTGTGTAAAAAAAAAAAAAATATTTTCTAATAAGAACCACGTTTAATGTTTTGTATTATTTTTTCTAGATACATCACAATGAAGAACATTAACACTGGCCTGAGATGTCTCATTCCACAAACATAACCTTGGAGAGATCTGTTTAGTTTTTATTACACAATTATTGACCGATTTTAAAAGGGTTTAATTTTATATTTTTCCACTTTTAATATTGTTACAAAGAGAATACCTATAAAATAACTACTATACGTTTTTCGATATTTTTTGCTTATGTCGAACATGACAAATTTTTATTATATTGTTACCTACACTGGTGCTTTATTAATTCATTTTAGATAAATAAAAAAAAGGTAGCATCACACACAAGTTTTGTAGAACTTTAAGAAACCATAAAACTGAAATGAAAATTTTTATATGTTTTTATTTAGATGTATTTTTATAAACGACCATATTGTATTTGTGTATTTTATTGTTGATAGGAAATTTGTTATTTTAGGTAAAACATTTTTTTCGTATTTGAAAGTCAATTACTTTTGATGCATCAATTTATTTTTCTTTTGTTAAATGTATCGTATTTTTTAATGTGTGAAGCTCACAGTTTACATCACTTTTATAAAATAAGATTATTAGATAATAATACAATGGGAAATCGACTAATCTCACTTTTTGAATTATAAGATAATAGTGTTTTGTAATCTCCAAATAATCGTAAACGGCGAAAAGCTAAAAATAAAATAAAATTTAAACATCCCAAATTCAATGAAAAGGCTGTAACTATTTTATAAATCGATTAAATAGTATTTATTAGTTTTCTTGTAAAACAATAATTCTTCATTATTTTTTTTTCAATTTTTGTTCAATTTTGGTTCTGTTAATTTATTATTTTCTAAAAAAATATATTATAGTTTTATTCGTCATACATTATAAGTTACCTTTTATATAGATTACAATTAATGGATAGTTATTATAAAATTTATTAATAAGCCGAAATTATATAATTTTAGTTATTATTCGAATGTAACTTTAGAGTATTTATTTCATTTAGTGAATTATTTGTTTGTTGTTTGACTATGCATTAGGAGGCAATTATTACTCAAACATCAAATAATCTGTTTTAAATCAATTTTATGCGTGTGCTATGTTGTTTTTTTTTTTTTTAAATTGTTAAATTATGTTTATTATAATTTATAATGTTTATTTATTTGTATTTGTAGTACAAAACTTTATTAGATTTTGGTTTTAGATAAGATTATTATTTGTTCAACTTTGTAAGCGAATCCATAAAGTTTGATTTTATCCGATACAACATTAAAAATATTCCTTTTTAACTGTCTTTATTTCAATACTGTTCAGTTGGTTGGATTAATCGATGGAATATGTTATGACGAACATCAAAATCGACTGACTCACTTAGAAATAATGTTATTTTTAAATTGTATACAATAAACAATAACTTATTTTTGTATTGTATTTGAAACACGCGGTTTTCATTAAATCAAATAACTCTCGAGTTTTCAACAACTTTCAAACGAATCGCCTGCCAAACCATGATTGGTCAAAAACATCCGAATTTTGTAGCGTAAAATATATGATATTACGAAAAAATTATTTCACCTTTTGTTCCGCAATCGGCATTGTATATTATCGTTTTTCAATGAGCTCAACGGTATAAAGTAGTAAGTGTAAATATTTTAATTTTCCGGGTACGAATGAAACGCGTACACGCATTGTTGGTTCTGAGTCCGTACGACTGTAAGAAAGCGCGTTTGTAGTGTATAGCAACAAAAGCCAAGGGTGACCAGAAAGCCTTATCAGAAAAGAATAATAGGTGGGAGGAACAAAAAACAGGTTTGTGTGACTACTATTACTACTCCGGTATTCGTCAATTGTGCCGAATTTAAGACACTACCTCTATAGTATACATCTATTGTTCCGGTATAAAAAAGGGTATATTAAAAAGGTATACATCTATTGCGACAGTATAAAAAGGGTATATTTAAAAAGTATACATCTATTGCACCGGTATAACAACTATACAGTACAAGTAAAAATCATAATGGCTAAGAACAAAAATTAAAATTAAAATCAAATTTATCATTCTACATACTTGGTATTTAGATTAATGGTATATTGTAACATAGATTAAATATACATAAATATGTATATTTAATCTATGATTTTATAAAATATATTCACACTTATCCTATAATTTTGAAAAAATTTAGGTCTAATATTAAAATTAGTTATTTCTATTTTACTATTTATTTTTTTGTCATAATTTTGGTCTGTTTATGATAACTAAGAAAACACGTATTATGATTGTTGTGTTACATTATTTTTAAAACTTCATAAAAAACAAAAATATTTGGATGGGGTTGGTAAAAATATTTCTCAAACGCTGAATGAAATGCCTCACAAGCATTTGTTGTTCTTTCGCCAGATATATTACACGATGACCAAAGATACGGTGGAAAAGTTGCATTTTCATCAATATATGTATCAATGAGGTAATCGCAAAATGTATGAACTCGAATATCGATCGGCGCAATAGATGTATACCTTTTTTCTATCCCATAATTTTTCTTTTTTTACCTGCGATTTTCGACATAGTTGATATAAAGTCTACTACTCCAGTAAGACTAAAAAAAAAAAATAAGTAAATAATCTTCTAAACACATATCGTACTGTTAGGCACAATTGATTAGAACACACAATTAGATATTTTCGTCGAAGTTTTTTCGTAACTTCGCATAAATATTCAATCACATGATTTTCGGTTTGTAGAAGTATTATATAATTATTTTACGTATTTCATTGGCAACCAACCGTGTATACTGACACTATATTGTTGAGAGCAAAATAATATTACTAACGATGAGAAATGTGTGTTTGACCATTAAACATTTGGTATATTAACAGGTTCAAATTTCACGGGAAAATTAATCCATTAACACGTGGTAAAGGACGATAATAATTAATTAAATAATACTATCTATGTTATTGATTGAAGGACGAGCCAAAAGTACTGCGCTCAGAAAGTTTAAACCATAATGTTTAAAAAAGGTTGAAATATTACCTACATATTAATTATTTATTATTATATTAAAAAAAAAAAAAGTTAATCAGATTTAATCAGTTTTCTTAGTATTAGCCTACCACGAGAACCGTATTGATATATTTAAGAGTAATCTTAAATCGTATAAATAAGAATTGGTGTTTAATAATGTTACATCAAATCCTAATTGTCGTGAAGCTTAAGGAAATTGGACCCTAAAACGCATCATTTTATCCCTGAAATTAAAATTAAATTAAAACACAATCAGAAATTTGTCCATAAAATTATATGGCGTATTTATTATATTTATGACTGGATACGCTTGCAACTGGAACGTTCTTTTAATGAGATCATAACAATTTTAACAGAACGATAATTTTTCTTATTACTAACCTTAACCTAACCTATGGTTTTATATAATGATCTTATGATTTTATATATTTATAACATGTCCCACATCCAAAATAATACTTCGGTGTTAATATCAATATTGGAGGAGAGAATGTGGCCTGTATTACAATATGGTTATATTATAATGTATTACATATGATGTACGAAAATAAAAACTTAAAATTAAGTATCAATTCAATAACAAAGTAGTACCGTTTTGGCATGTATTTAAGTTTTTTTATTATTTAAAAAGGGTAAAATTATAATATAAGCGCTTAGTACTACTAGATACATAGTAAAAAAAAAAATTAATATTAAAAATCAAAATTGGAAATGCTAAGAAACGGAAAAAAATATTTAAAATTCCCATTGAAAAAACCCAAAAAATAATACTAGCGTGACTGAAAATCCTTACTTTTTTCACATTGTATTTACGTATTCTATTATTTATTCCACTTAAAATCATTAAAATAACTCAATCGTCCGTTTGATTTTGTTTTGTATTCTGAAAAACCTGTAAAAAAGTGGGCATGGTGTGTCACAGGGATTAGTCGCAGTTGTTTTCGGCGCTGCGGTTAAGCTACGTCCGGTCGTACTAGTTTCTGTATGTGTGACCACCTGAGAATTTAATGTTGAAACCATTGTTCTACAGTACGTAATAACCTATGATAAACCATCAATTCCTTCAGTAAGGATCGTAAATGAAGAAAAAAAAAATACTGTAAAACATATATGTATTATTCACAAAATGCAAGCAAAATCCATGAGACAAAAGAAAGTTATCTTTTTAAATTAATAAGTGTAACTATAGTCGTAATAGTATTTGTGATTTGTAAATAACTGATTAAATTAGTAGTAGTTAGAGTTTGAGTCTTGATCTGTTCAGAAGAAAAACTGTAATTTTCAATAAATTAAAATAATAATATAAATGTTTTGTTCCTATTGATGTGTGTAAGATAACTATTAGTTTATTTCAAGGAATATTTTACGAGTACGATATGATTACATAGAAATAGTAATATTTTTTTATATTATCATTTCAATTAACTGTTAACTATCTACATTCTAAATGTTTACAAATATAGTACAATCAGTAGAGAACGCAGGATTTTTCAAAGGGGGGAGGGGCTAAAAAAAAAATAACTACTAAGTTGTCACAAGATTAAGTAAGAAAATTAAAGAAGGTGCTTTCTTAGTTCTAACTTTTATCAAGCATAAATTATAAAAAAAAGTATATGAAAATAAACTAATATACTCGTAAGTATAAAAATAATGACGATAAAATACATTTAAATTTTGTCCAGCCTTATAGTTGTTTAAGCTTAGTTGAGGTTTTTGAAAATTGTTGTAGAACTTCGAACTCGGTAAGTTTTTCTTTTTTGTTATTATTTGCGAATATAATTTATATTTATTTGATAGTATATTTTCTTAAAACTTTTGTCCATTATTATTGATTTTAAATACGTTTTAATGTTGAAAATTTTCTCTCTAGTGTAGCTGAAGAATTAACCTAACGATGTTTTGATTGTTGGTAATATCAGTTCAGTTTTAATCATAGATATTTATGGATAAATTGTAAATTGTAATAATTAGGTAAATTCATAACTACAATTTGAAACACATTATTATAATTATAATAGTCTACATAATTATAATCGTGATTTTAAAATGCTATCTTAAATAGAGGGTAAAAATATAATAATAAAAATATGGCAATGGGGGGGGGGTCAGCTCGTTAGCCCTCCTTCTGCGTACGCCTCTGAATACAATAATAGGACGACATATTTTTTATTTAAATTAGATGAATAAAGTAAGGAAGGAAAATATTCAGCGTGATATTACAATGATAAATTATAAAATAGAAATGTTCGTAGTAAATTTAAAATTCATTATCAAAACTGAGTTAACGATTTTCGTGAAAATATACTTAAAGATTTATTAAGTGTGTTCATAATAAAAAAAGAAGAAAAAAAAGTAATATTTAAAAATATGCTTATAACTTTTTATTTACAATAGTATGTTTTGTTATATTTCATTAATAATCATAGTCGACTTCAGTTTTATATTTAATGATGTCCATAAGATAAAAGAAATTCACGATTTTCTTTAAAAATTAATTTGCTAAAATCATAATCGTTTTATTAAAAACAATCAATTTCTAAGATTTAATTTTTAGAAGGAAAAATCAGGGTGGTGCAGAGAAAAAATTTATGATAGCCCCCTCATGGAAATTAAACAAATTTTATTATTTAATATTCTTTCATAATAAATAATTATTTGTATTAAATATTGGGTGCGTTGAACCTGTTTGAGATAGTTAATGGTGAATTCAAAAATATTAACCGCACAGTTTTTTTCTCACTAAAAACATATTTTTTCAAATATAAAAAAAAAAAATATTTTATATGGTTATCAACCCGTGGTTCACTAAACAAACCCGAATAATGTATTCTACTTAATGGTTTTACTTTATTTCTCTTAACATTTTCTAAGAAATATCGAAAACTTGTATACATGCAAATCTTCACTGATACATTTATCAAGAATTGATAATTTTTATTTTGAATATCTGGTTATTATTTTATTACTAGAATTGTATTTCACTATATAAGATATTTTTTAGAAATTGAGCCTAACAATATTTTTCGAAACTTTTTTAAATATGGTAACTGGTTTAACTATGGTAAAAAGTATTAGGTAATATCGCAATTTATAGTAATATCAGTCATTGGTTGTTTAAAAAACATTTACAAACCCATCCTCATCATGTTTAACACACTATTTCGGAAACCAATTCGAACTATTAAAATTCCGAATTGTTATTGCAAACTAATATTATTGTGACTATAATATTTAGTTGAATTACGTGTTGTGTAATTTACTGTATTCGATTAACTTCAAACTCAATTGTATATATACTTATATTATATTCTCAATTTATTAATTATAAAACGTAATGAAAGCTGGGAAAAAAGTATTTTCCTGTAATGATCTTCATTTGATGACTTTTGGTAAACTGCTTCTCACCAAATCTCTATAACCTAAAATTTAACCTTAAATGTAAGCGAAAAGTTTATATGTGTGCACAAACAACAATACAGTTATTAAATACTATACATATAAGGTTTTAACCATAGAAAAACTTAGATAAAATCAATTGATTCAAGTAAGACGATTATGTACGATAATTGATTTTAAATTGGTACATTTCTATTTCTTAATATTTTTTTTCGACTTACAATATGTTTAAGATAAAAAAAAAACTGTTTATTATAAATATAGAATATTTGAGTTTCAAAAAAAAAAAAAAAAATCTGATAGGGGAAGCATATTTGATCTCTCATAATCAGGGCTCATAACTTATAGCTATAAAAAAAGTAGTTAAAAAGTGCTATAATATACTCTTAAAAATATTCATATAAGCGTTTAAAAATGCATTAAAAATACAAAATTATATAAAAAAAAATTGCCCTGCTCATAACGATCAATAATCACCCTATTCTATACTATTGTATAATAATAGTAATTTTATTGATTATACAGTTTTGAAATTTCGAGACGGAAAAAATAATAGTTACCTATCAATAATACAATAATTACCATGATTTCGAACCTTGGATTTGGAAGTCACTCAAATCAAATTTGTAAGTATACTAGCTATTAGAAAAATACTTTGAATTATTCAATACCAAATGGAAACTGTTTTGTTGGTAATGAACAATATATAATAGTCTACATATTATACTATAAAAAAGTCTTTATAATGGAAAAATTATTAAATTGACTGCTCGAAAAACATAATGTAATCCTGTCTCTTTATAAACTTATTAATTAGGTACACCAATTTATGTATATGTATATTTGAAATATAACTCGCGAATTTCTGAGAATCAAGCTTTCATCAAACTCCAAGTTAATCAAATTACAATGTTTAATGAAACTCTATAGTGTAAAATTCGAATAGGTACATTCATACTTATAATCACATTAAATTCAAAATATTTTCAACCTGCTTAATATTTAACATAAATTTAATTTTTATGTTCAATCGACTTCGGAATTACCTGATTTTTACTTTATTTTTTTTAGGCTTTAAATTACTTAACAAAAGATTACGTTTAGAACATAAATATTTTTTGAGTATTTTGTTGAATGCATTCTTATTTAAATTGTTTTTATTAGTTCCATTCGATCATGTATTTCACTCATAAAATTGTAAAATTTAATTTAACGAAATTTTTGATTACAAAGAATTTTGTTTTTGTCTTATATTTATTAAGTAATAATTTTTTAAATTTTTTTGAGATCAAAACATTTTAATAATTCTAACTTAAAATCTTATTTTGACGTAGTTATTAAATAATTTGCAATTAATATATTTTATTTTAAATAAGTAGTAAGTAAATTCGTATTTAGCGTCAAATAGTATAAATGTTTTTTTATCATAATTTTATTAGTTAATTTTATTCACTGCATTTTCCTGATAATATACTAATTATTATATTTATATTATCAATATTATTATTATTATTATTATTTGTATATTATAAATCAGTTCCATCATGTGTTGTAATTAAATTTCTGAAAATAAACCTAATATTTTTAAAATTATAAAGCAGGCATTGACACTTTTTAATTTTTGTATATTATTTTATATTTTAGTATTATGCAATTTTTACTAACCATCTAGTGCATACATTTCTTAAGTGGAATTCATTATAGAAGTTTTATAAATTACTTTTTAGTATTTATTATATTAATTCATTCGTTAATATTAAAGGTATATTGTATTCACAAAAATCAATTAGATATCTAGCTGAATTACCCGTCGCTGCCGGGTTACGGTAAAAAAAAAAAATCAAATAGTTGAATAACTATTATATAATAACTGTATATAATAAATAAATATAAAGGATGTATCATGTATACATCGTTAGAATAATGTGCAATTGACGTATAGGAAAAACATAAAATGGAAAATAATTTAATTTATTAAGCTTTAATTACATTTATAAATACTATAAAAGGTATAAAAAAATATACAAAAAAATTGATAAACAAATGAAGTTCAAAGAATTTGTCTATTTCTATTATTACTGTAGAATTTCTTTATAAACTATATTCATTGTATCTTTTTTGTTGTTTGGTATTATTTATATTTTTAACTTTTCAAAAAATCTAACTCTGGACATGGTAGCATAAAGTTGACCATGACTAAATACAGAATGGGGTAAATACAATCTAGCAAGCAATACAAAATAGCAAAAGCTATTCTTATCGGAAATTGATGTCTGGTAAATAAATAGAGAAGAGTTGAATCTGACGGGGTCAAATCAATTCTAGGCAATAAAATACGCTGACCAGTTCCTTTACCAGTTATAGATTCCAAGTCTAAAGAATGATCATACATATTTCGTACAATTAATCTTGTACCATTCATTAGATTGTAGATGACATTTAAATTTCTCAAGAGTATTACAATAGTACCTTTCTTTAGTACCAAACTGTGTGGAGGTAAATCGCTTAAATGTAAACTATCTAAAAATTCTGTAGGAAACAAAAATCGTCACATTCTTTTGATACTGTATTTATACGTTTCTTCTGGCCCTGGCAACATATTGACAGTTGAATTATTCATTTCATCACAATGATGTAAATTTTTATATCACAAAATATTTTTTTTGTTTTTATTATTTTTAATAAGTGTTGAATTTTTGCATGAAATACACAAACAACAATATCGGGTTTGTCATTTGCAGTTTCATATGAATGAATACTTGTAATAACCTCTGGCCACGAAGCATGACAGGTAAATGTAATGAATAAATCTGGTTTTCCGAATTCCTTTACTATTGCCATGGCGTGTTGATAATTCTGTACCATATTTCGAGGACTTCCAATAAACGAAGAAGGCAATACGACCAATTTTCCTACTATGCTATTGGTTTCGTTTGCCGTTGCTCGTAAAGCGTCTGCTAAGCCAGAATATGTTTCTTCTCTTAATTTTGATTGCTGACTTCTAATATATTTCGATCTATCACCTTCAATACGACAATAATAATCAACTATCAGTTGTTGAGTCAGTTTGCCTGAGCTCAGTACTGGATTAAAATTACCACACGGGGGAGTACCTTTTTTTGCCATTCGAAAACAAACATATTCACGCATGGAAATATTGCATCATGGCAGTTTTAAGTTTACCATTTTATTGCATATTTATATGCCAGCTTGGTTTTCCACGCGGCCATATCAAAGTGTATGACATAGGGTCATAGTGCATACTGTTGTAATCAATTCTTTGTAAATCTCCTTTTTTTGGATAAACTAATATATGTCTATGTGAAATAGGTGCGCCATCTGAAGATTCAAATACTGCTGCGATTTCAGAAACTGTTGGGTCGTACCTACGGATATCTTCTCTAGGTTCATGATAAAAATGAAAATGTTATGTGAGAACCAAAAGAGACAAATTACATCGCACTATTATATTGACGTATATATTCTCTAAAATATTTAGACTCATCATTTTCACCGAAAAATAAATCAAATATTTCATTAAGCAAACGGCACTATAGTAAAGATATTTTTCCATTACCACAACATAAACTAAAATACTCTCTAGTCGTTTATTCACACTCAAAGTGCAACGAATGACAATGCTCGCATTTAAATTTAAAAATTACCCAAATTATAGGGAGTAACTTGAACTATATTATGCGATAAAACGCATTTATAAAATAATACTTTCCGATTCTGGTTTTCTTTACGTTTTTTTTTTTTTTTTTTCACGTCAACCAGTTAAAGAATGAGTTATACGCTTACTATTAGTGTTAGCATTAATTTCTTTCGTTAGATTTTGAATATTCATATTATTGCTAAAAACTAAAACACTACAATGTCCTGTGTCACCATGGCCAGAAAAAAATTAATTACACATTATTGCACCTGAACCATAATCTACAAATGCACTAAGATCAGTAAATATATACACACGAAATATATGACTTAGATAAAGTCATCTAATGCATTCAAGTTCGACGTGACCAGCATACTCGCCATCTATGCTCATCAAATGTTCGTAATCATTATAATTATAAATAGGTAATCTATACGAAAGATCACCTATAACAAATTCCTTATACACATCCCAATTATTTATCACCAAGTTAACAACTCTTAATCGAATATTTCGATGTTCTTCTTGCGTGCCGAATATTAAATATGACACGAAACGAAATAAACAATTTCTATCGCCTACTATGGGAATTAATTAATATTCCATTTTAAACAAAAGCGAAACAATTTATATAGTAAAATTTGTAATTTGTTCAGTGCTGTACGCGAAAAGACAATATGAAAAGACTATGTGTGAATTGAAAATAGTATTTTTCTTGTTGTTTTTTTCGACGACGGTTCAGATGATGACACAGATGACACGACGGCGATAACGAAACAGTGCATAATGCCACAATGTAAAATATAATAAATGTACATCGCCGCCGACGATGACAAATCTACAGACCTGCAGTACTGCGGCAGACGTAGGAATAGTGGAGGTTATACAGGCGGCGGAAAAAAATATTGGTAGTGAATTAACGGAAAAGGTCCAAATAAAGAGTATGGTTAGTCTATCCAAACTTACCAAAACTCCACATTAAATTGAACTTGAAACTTAAACTATTAGATGCGATGTCTCTGAACTAACTGAACGTTCACTTAGAAATTCAGTTATCCTACATAGATATATTAATAGATATATTAATTAGATACATAACTAATAAATAATAATAATAATAACTACGACCAAAACATCTATTTTAAACGATATTCAGTTTTTTTACATCATCTTTGACGATATTTGCAGCATGCATCCTGTTAATTCTATGTCAAACGTTAAAAGGCTACATTAAAAAGTTTATATTGTCCAAAGCGCTGTGGTTAGATTAGAAATAGTTTTATATGATGGTTAAATATTCTTAAATTTTCTAATTAAAGTTTCTAATTAATAAAGTTTTATTAATTTTTTCTATCACAAAGCTACAGTTCTGCAGTAGACGTAGTAGTGTGGGGTTATCCGGCGTCGTCAACGAATGCCGCTATGTAACAATACGGTAAACTTAATTCTTTTAATAACTATTTAATTAATTCATTTTTTGGACTTTTCTCTTTTGACGGCTCATCTGCGCACCGAGTACTTTCGTTAGGGGAAAAAAAAATTATGAAAATCGGTCCAGTAGAACTTCAGATATAACCGTCACAAGAAATCTCCTCACGTTTTAATAATATATAAAGATAATTTATTATATTTTTATTTATTTTATTTTTTATTTTTTTTTATAGATAACTGTCGTGGTCGTTATCACAACGACCACAGCGTTTCTATCGACGTCCGCGAGGACGCGACCGAACCGGTCTGGCCTTCGCCGGCGGGTGCAGGCCGTCGCACCGGCGGCGGAATAAATCTCTTCTACATCAGCTAGCGTACGACTTTGGCGAGAGTAACAACGGCTATCTGTCGCGTAATTTTTATTATTGTTAAAATCAGTAAGTTTTGTTCAGATAAAGACTGATATTTATTATTTAATAAAACTTTTATAATTCTTATGACCTACGACACCTGCATAACGCCCGCGAGGGCAAAGAGTACAATTAGATACATAATACATATAAATAATATACAAAATAAAAGCTAATAGGTACCTAATAATTTTTTCAACTTACATCTATTGTCGTAAAAAAATATCAAAGTTTGATAAGTATTCATTAGTGCAATGTAAAATTGTAATGATGGGACTATGAGCAACAAAATTACTTTCCACTGATGCAATATGAAATAGGGCTTTATTTCTAATGTTTACTGGATGGACCCTAATTTCAATAAGATATAAGACCTCTGGGCAATTAATAACTATAACAATTATTAACAATTTAATAACTTATATAAAAATAAGCAATCGTTGTAGTTACGTCAATTAGTTAAAGGGGGTATTTTACATTGTTTCTCGACGATAGCAATAGGTAGTTCATGTAAATTTAGTTTAAAAGCAATCATTGTCTTATAAATGTATTTATGTTCAGTGTACAAGACTGATACCAAAATGTCACTTAAAAATAGTTATATGAAAATTATATCAAGAGTTCAAAATTTTAAAAAATGATATAGAAAATATTAACAAATTAAAAAATTATTAACAATTTTTAGACATGAAAAACTCATATCAGAACAGTTTCGCTTAATAAATCCTAAAATTCTAAAGGCTTTGGCACAAATAATTTCTTTATGACGTTTGAAGCTTAGGTCGGACGATAAAGTTATACCAATAACTCTCACCTCATTCACAACGTTGATTTTCGAACCAGAAAGATTATAATGGTAGATTATATTTGAGCGTTTTCGGTGGAATGATATTTTCATGCACTTATTCACATTTAGATGTAATCCATTATCTAAGCACCATTTAGAAAAATGATCAAGATCTTGATGCAGTTTTAAACAATCATTTATGTGATTAACTGTAAAATATATTTTTATATCGTCTGCAAATAACAAGAATTGATTATGTTTAAATACTGTATAAATATCATTAATAAATATTAAAAATAAGAAAAGGTATAAGTGCCCTAATTGAATAACTCCAGATGAAACTTGCAGTGGGTTTGACTTCGTATTGGATATTTTAACTATTTTAGTGCGATCGGATAGATATGAAGACAACCCGGATAAAATGCTACCACATAATCCTATATTATGAAGCTTTCGAATTATACTTTCGGTGGTTAACTGAATCGAACGCTATTTTATATCTGCATAAATAGCATCACCTTGGCTACCATTAGATATAGTATTTGTTAAATGCAATTAAAAGACGACAATATTAGTATTAATGGGTTTAGATTTTCTAAAACCATGTTGATTATCTACAAAAATATATTTAAAATGGATAGATAATTTTTGTTCCGCTATTTTTTCGAGGAGTTTTGGTAGTGAACTTAGTTTGGCGACAGGACGATAATTAGAAATAATAGATTTACTTTCTGATTTCCAAATTGGAGTGATAAAGCATTGTTTCCATATCTGTGAGAAAATGCCTGATTTTAATAATAGTGTAAATAATTTGTGAATTGGGATTGTTATCCGGGACGGGTATATAATTAGTTCCTAAACTAGACAAACCATCAAAAATTTCACTAACAGATACAATCGAATATATTCATTTGATTATTTTCATGAACGACTGTTCGTGGTATTACGTGTTGAGGAGAGGAGTATGAAGAAAATAAGTATCATTAAATATATTCGAAATTTTGATAGGGTCGTTAGAATTAGTGTTACCATAATTTATAAGACCAGGCAGGCCGTCGCTATGTTTTAACTTTTTTATTCGACGCCAAAAACTTTTTGGATTATTTATTAAATTTTTTTCAGTGCGAGCAATATAGGAACTGTAATTTAGTTTAGATAGTATTTTGTATTGGGCTCTTTTATTGGAAAAAATATTATAATCGTTTTGGGTTTTAGACATTTTATAAGTTTTATGAGCTTGATTTTTCTGTTTAATTAAAGGGCCTCACCACCACGTCTTTTTTTAACAAAAACTATTGTTTCTCATTCCAACGCTACGTTTCGACAATTATCACGATTTTCATTCTGAAAAAATATACGGATTCTCCGTAATATTTACAAGGTAACGATCGAACCACATTTTTTATTTTTGTAATTTGAATTGCAATAAATATTGTTGAAAATTCAAAAAAATACAGATTTTCAATTCAAATATTTAATTAACTAAATACAATTTTTTAAATGTGCCTCGATCGATCCTTCGTACATGTTGTGGAAAAAAAGAATTCTTTTTCAGAATGCAAATCGAGATAATCGGTGCGAGTGCATGCGAGAGCCCTCTGTACCGCCACCGCGCCGTGTCAAGATAATGCACCTATACAGTGTAATATAATTAGATTTGTTATTTCGTGGTATCCTATAATAATGTTAGCAAATAGTTATATTTCCGTGCCCTGAAATAATATTATATACCTGGGCGATTGTATAGTCTACCAGAATAAAAAGGCAATAAAAGGTCTAATGTTAACTCCGTCAGTTTTTTTTCCTTACCTGTAATGGATATATGTAAACTCCGCCAGTTTTTTTTTTTTTGTGTTTTGCCTGTGAATCCTTTCATAAAATCTAAGAAATTAATTGTATAAAAGTCAACCGAATGATCATATTTTTAGTAAAGTTCTTACCGAATTTCAAACCCATATTATGCAGTGCAGTAACAGAACATTTCGTTATTATTACCGTCACTGATTATGATTACCAGAGTTCGTATTTTCTTTTTTCCTATTGGGCTAAAACGAAGCAATGTAAGAATCAAATCGAATTTGATATTTTCCCTTTTATACCTATTATTTTTTTTTTTTTTTTTTTGTTTTATATTACAGCCTTTATGTAAGGTTCCAAATATTTTTGTCGTAAAGGTGACCAAGATTCAACGATTTATATACTTTAAACTCTAACAGGCAGGATGATTTTTTCCTATTAATATGACGAGTAAATTTGAATTCCTAAACAAAAATTACTTTGCACTGCAAACTATTTGCAGCTATATATTTTTTTTTTAATTATCTACTGTTGTACATCAAAAACATGGGTACCTAATTTTCGATAAACTATAATTCAACAAATTTGGTGTACTGTGATAACCAAGGCTCGGAACTTTATGCGCTAAAAAGTTCTCAAATATGCGCATACATATGCGTCAAAAAACATCATAATATGCGGTAAAATATGCAGTAAAAATTTGGAAAATATGCAAAAATATGCAATTTATTAAATAAAAAATAAATTTTATACACAAAGTTTGAAATTTAAAAATAAGTACATGAGAAAATAAAATTTAAAAAAAAATAAACTTTTTGCACACTTGTTTGTATTGCTGTCTGCCTGTATGGATACTGTATATCTTCAAAAAACTTTAACCTTCTTGATTTCCTACTAAAAAAAATTAGAATTATTAAATGTTTAAACAATTAGATAGGTTATTTTTTACCCGTGTTGCACTGAAGTAAGAGGTGTTTCTTTATGTTCTCGAGTTTAAATGATCTCCGATTGTCCGTCAAGAGATTTTTATAAATCGAGAAAGATCTCTCCACATCAACCGATGTAATTGGAGCAAACTTGTAAAAACTTAAATCATTTGTGGCAAGATCTTCATGTAGATCATCCATGTTGTCACTTTCTCCTCCAATTATTTTTGATATCTGTTTTAGTATTTTTAATCCGCTGTTTTTGTTTAAAACCGTTTCAAATTTCTTATACACTTTTTGCCCATCATAACCCTGAGCCATTTGTAACTGAACTTGAACTTTTTCCAGAATATCTAAGGATTCAGCTAAAGGCATATTTTTTCTTTGTAATTTTAAAATTGAATCTGAAAGTACTTTAAAATTTGATTTTATGTATACTAGATTACTTTTGACACATGTTTTTACCAAATTTTTTTTTGCTATTTTTATACTTAAAGCGTCTTCTGAGTCTAACATTTCTACAATTTCACAAATTTGTTTGTAATATTCGCAGTAATAAATGCTAGCATTTAGCCACGTGCCCCAGCGTGTGATAACTGGCTCTGGTGGTAAGGGAATATTCGGGGCATGTGTCTTGAATATCTGAACACGCGATGGCGATTTTTTAAAAATTTTTTTGACATTCGATATAATTTTATCGATTGTGCTAAATTGTCCACGTACCTCTTCAGCAGTCCTATGGAGACCATGCGCTGCGCACGTCACATGTACCATTTTTGAATATAACGCATTAAGTGATTTCCCACACTTAACCATATAAGGCGCCGCATCCGATAGAAATAATAACACGTCATCGTGTTTGATTCCGTCAGGCCACAAAATACTGAGCGATTTGTCGAAAAATTTGCATACGGTAGAGTGGTTTGTTTTTTCTAATGCGTCGGTATTTAATAAAAATATATCACCTGCTCTATCTTCTTCTAGAGTTCCTATTATGGCGTTTGCAATTTGTCTTCCCTCAGCGTCAGTCGTTTCATCGATCGATATCCAAATTTTTTTTAAAAACACACGTTGTCTTATGTTTTTCATCATTTCCTCGTAACAATCATCAAGATAAAACTTTCTAAGTGTCGATTCAGTGGGGACATCTTTTTGTGTGTATAGCTGTAAGAATTGACGAAACTCTGTATTTTGTAACTTGTTAAGCGGAATATTAGCTGATATAAAAGCTTTGCATAAATCCATATTAAAAGTCGATTTTTTCGACGTTAGATTTGTTAATAGCTGTTGGCTGTTGGCTGTTTTTTGATTTATTTTACGTTCTACAGCACGACGATGTTTTTCTGTTTTTATGTGCTGTGTAATACTAGATCGTCTTTCGGGATCTACTTTCACTTCGCAAAGTTTGCAAAATAGAACTACATTATCAATAGAGAATACATCTTCACCGAACTCAGAGCTTAAAGATTTAAGGCGTCGTGACAATGATTGCTTATCTTTAGGCATCGTTAAATCAGAAATATTAAAAAAATATAATTATCACTGCGACACGCGACGGGCTTAATACTGACGACTGACTAATGTGCACTCGAAGTTCGCACTGTACAGTGAAACCGGTACGCACGTAGACCGTAGTATTACAAGTTGTAATAATAATACTAATTTACAACGAACAGAATTAATATGGTGTATAAATACTGATAACGACCTAATGGTTAAACATAATTGTTTACAAATTTCCTAGGATTCATATATGAAATATATGAATGCCGTGTTAAATTTGGATAAAAATAAATACGGGCCGGTCGGCAGTAACTATTTCGAGTTCTCAGTACTAGAGATTATATAATATTATTGTTAAATGCATTGGGAGCAATATAAGAATATCTTACGACATATTTTTCGATAAATTTATTTTGTAAAATATCTAATTTTATTTTGTTAACTATAATTAAATTGTATAAATGTAAAAAAAAATTTGTTTTCGTTAAATCTATGAAATATGCATAAAAATGTTCTAAAACGTAAAATATGCTAATTCGTACAAAAAATGACGAAATATGCAAAATTATGCAACAAAAATTTTTATATTTGAAATATACGTAGTATGGATCAAATTTGTATCGAACCAGAAGTTCAATATGCACTTTCTAAACAAATATGCAAATGCCTAAAGTTCCGAGCCTTGGTGATAACGATTACGATGAACGACTACCTGGATGATGGTTGGGAAAGAAACGGTACCCGCATTGACGCCACAAACACTAATAATCATTAATAACTAACACATAGATCTCGGATGGTGACGATAAGATTAGAAATTGCCAAATTTTTCTCCTTAAATTGATGCTATAGCGAGGTCCTTTATGTCTTTGAGTAGTTTGCTAAACCACGGGCGAAATTTTTGCTTAAACAGAGGGATTTTAGAAACAAACCTATCAATAATATCAAATATAATCGTATAGAATAAATTAACTGTCGCTCTGAAATGATTGACGTTGAATTTAATAACAGGGTAATACCGCGGAGCACAGATCCATCGCGAACGCCATGTCACCAGCCAAGGGGTAATTGTTGTAATTGTTATTAATATTATTATTATTGTTCTTCTTGTAATCGTTTTTCTTCTTCTCCCGGTACCGGCGCTTCTCGTCGTCGTTTGAATATGTTTGGTCGTAAATTTGTTATAAATTTTAATTTTAATTTTTAATTTTAAGCTTTAATTTTAACAGATTTTTTTCCTAAGACTGGATATTCATTTTAGACAGTGAAATAATTATTTTATTTTGAAATGCCGATGATTTTTTTTGAATAATTTATAGTTGAATCCAAAGTCGGTTTCTTTATGACCTGCACCATCTGGATAATAGAACTTTTCGTTATAACAGAACAAATTGACAACATTTTGTTTCGTTTGGTTCGTTACGATCAACTTGGATGACGAATTAACAGAATTAACGAACTCAATTTTATGGTAAACAAGCAAAATAACCATAGCCATGAAAAGTTATTTCTCCGAATATAGTACTTTAAGTACTTTACTTTTAATAGCCAGTTCTTTTTCCACCGCTTATACTCCTAAGCTCAATAGCCTTTCTTGTCACATGATCAAACGTGAAATATTTTCAGAATATATCAAATATAGAAAAAGAGCGTGATGCACTTGCTACTGTAGCAGGAATTGTCATAAATATAAGTAATTATATAAAAAATTAATAAAATTTTCCTTAACCTCGGATCTATTATAAATACTATAATAGACAAACTAAAGAGTAAAGAATAATAATATAGAAATATCTGATTGTATATGTAAGAATTAGAATAATAAGGCAAATACAACTGATCAATATCAAGAATTTTAACCGGTATCTTTCAACAAAATTTTAGAGCATTTTTTATTTTTATTAACTTATGGGTACTTCGTTGGTTCGTTACATTGTTAATAAAAGTTTACGGAACGTGAAATGAATTTAGATGTCACAATATTATAAGTTATATTAATTACTATTGTTTTATTAATAATTATAGAAGTACTGGATTTGAATTTGAAAAAAAATAATTGCTGAGGATTTGATAGAAATCATAGGTTAGATTTCTAATTTTCTTAAAAAATAAATGTATCAAAACTACAAAAAGGATATTTTATTATAGAAATCGGGACAACAAACGAACTATCTAAAAATGGAATATTTACATATTAAATATCAAGATGATTTTTTGATTATAAAAATAAAGTTTCTAAATCTTAAATCTAAATTTTATTATCTTAACTATATCTACTAATCAGTTATCCAAGGACGTAGCTAACCTAACCTAACCAAGGACCATTATAAAATTTCTCTTCACCGACGGAAATGGGAATTTTTCCTATTTTTTTTATGAGCCGACTATAATTTCAAAGTTGTCAATGATTCTTGTTTATTTGTCAATTCTTATCAACAATTTAATAATAAATAACTTTAAATTAATTGAACGAAAAAATAAATAGATAGTTTCAAAAGATGCAATTTTGATTTAAGTACCTACCTAAATATGAGGATTTTACTAAATATATCTGAAGAAAATTTAAATATAAAATTATATAAATTAAATAAATTAACGTATGAAATTGAAGAAAATTATGAATTGTTAAAAATGAATAATAATAATGCTGAATGTAATTCGAATAAATAAAATAAAAAAATTAATACGTACCGAACACATGAATGAAGAAGAAAAACAATCAATAATTGAAATTTGTGAACAATTTTCCGAAATATTTCACTTAGAAGAAGACCACTTAATTTTTACAAATGTCCCAGAGGTTGACATTAAATTAAAAGATAATCAAACACCAATTTATAAAAAACCATGAAGATTACCCTATTCGCAACAAGATGAAATAAATTCACAAATTCGGTAAATGGTAGATGACGATATTATAGAATAATCTATGAGTTTGTGGAATGCACCTTTATTATTAGTAAAGAAGAAATCAGACGGGAGTGGTAAACCGAAATTTAGAATAATTATAGATTTTAGAGCATTAAATGAAGTAACTTTAAATGAATTTCATCCACTACCTAACATAACAGAAATATTAGATCAATTAGGACTATGTTAATTATTTAGTGTAATAGGTTTTGCGTCAGGAATTTATCAAATTCCGTTATCAGAATCATTTCGGTAATAGTATTTATAGAAACTATTGAATAACATTTTATGATATTGCTCAGACACACTCGATATGATCTATACGCACACATATGGATACGAGGATATAGATACCTCGTAGGTACATCATTCATTAGTAAGTAATAAATTAGTAATACATTTTAATAATTATATATTACGTATATTGTATTTCATATATTTCAACTATTATTAAAATAACGAATCCAGTAACACTTATTCAAGTTATAGCTGCATTTTTTTTTCTTCGTGTCAGGCTTTATACTGGTGCCTATGAGTAAGACTAGACTAGTTTTTATGACTTGTTTACAATTTGGAGCATATATAGATATATAAAACAATAAAACAAAAAATATATGTATATAAAATTAATAAATACATAAATAAATAAATATGGTAGGGTAAGTGTCTCGACTAAATGTTTCATTTGCCTAAAACTGGGCCACGTCTTTGGCTTTCTGATTGGCAGCTGTTAAGTTTTCCAGCGTGCCAGGTCCTGGTGTCAATGGGAATATCAATTGATGTACCATCGTCTGGGTTGTTCCATGGTGGCAAAAGGCATTCTGATCATTAAGGTATCCCCATTTCAACAAACTATTCTTAGACCTTCCAACTCCCACTCTCAGCCGATTTAATATCTTCCATACATTCCATTGAAGTTCGTACCCTGAAGGTAAGTGTTCCGCAGGTTCAATCCAGTCATTATTGTATAGCTGCATAGGACTAAAGAATTATTGATTATGATTATTCATAGGTTATACAAGCTGTAACACTAATGACATAATTTATAAGTTTTGGACAGCTTTCGCTGTACAATGAACATGTTTAAAATGAATAATGTAAACTTAGAAAAAAGTTAAAAAAAAAATTAAATAGGTAATAATAGTTCGAAAAATATAATAAATTAACTATTTCAAACTAAAATAGAGATTTTAACGTCTCAGAAATCAGCATACATTGGAAATATTAATTTGTTTAAGTAAAAAAATATATATATTGCAGGATATTTATCGACTATTTTGCTATAACAAATGATAATAATAATAACATTAATAATAAAATACAGTAGAACCTCGATAATCCGGACGAATTCAGACCGAGCATCGTCCGGATTATCGATTTTTCCGGATTACCGGAGGTTTCTCAAGATTACCTACTCAAATGACTAAGATTTTATTTTTAATTTCACCATCTTTATATTTATTGCATTTTAAATTATAAGAATAATAAACAACTTAAATTAAAACTAAACTAATGAATTACAAAAAAAAAAAATGTTTATAATATGTAGAATTTAAGTATAATAATCGGTAATTTTTTTCTGAATAGTACTTTCAATTTTCATTTCAAAAGCGAGTTCTCTTAATCGACGTACCAACAAAATATCAGTGCTATCCATGTTCTCATCTTCCGCTCATTGCAATACAGTATTCAGTGCATTCACAGCTTCTGAAGGAGAAACTTTACTTGTACTAATTGAGCCACTTTCATCCTCGTCGTCAATATCATCCTCTTTTGCTGCAATTTGTAGAATTTGATCATCAGTTAAGATTTCATGATTCGCTAAATCTTCGTCTGCGCCACGGCAAGCCCATTCATGTGCTTGAGAATCAGACATTTTATTCTTACATGTTTTCTGAATTTGGTTTATAAGTGTAGAAAGTTGAATGTCATTAATTTCAACAACTTCGTCGATTTTATTTTCTGTTTGGAAAGGAAGCAAGTGTTTCCATGATTTCTTTATGAGCATTGGCGGGACCAATTTCCAACAATTTGCAAGACTAAAAACTGCGTCTTTTAAATTTATGGCCTTTAGAGCATCAATAAGGTTTTCACCATGCACCGGATCAGCAAGAACATTGACTACGAGAGACTTACGATACTTTAATTTAATATTCTGAATTACATATTGATCCATCGGTTGAATAAGCGCTGTAGTATTAGGAGGTAAAAACATTGCAAAAATGTTGCCATCATCACTACGTAATTCTTCTGCTGATGGATGTCCAGGGCAATTATCCAACAATAATAAAGCTTTTGGAGGTAAATTTACATTTAAAAGGTGCTCACGAACTACAGGAACAAATTGTTTTTGAAACCAGTCTAAAAATAAAACACGAGTGGCCCAAGCATTTTTTTGTCCACGATAGTATACGGAAAGGTTAACTGATTTAAACGCACGTGGTTTTTGTGCAGTCCCAATGACGAGTAAAGGCAATTTATGTGTTCCACTTGCATTAGCACAAGGCATGAATGTTATTCTAGCTTTAATCATTTTTCTTCCAGGGGCGTTTTTCTCATGACTTGATGTCAATGTATGCTCTGGTAACATTCGCCAGAATAAACCGGATTCATCAGCGTTATAAATTTGTTCTAGGTCCAAATTGTTTTCATTTATGACTCGCTGCAACTCATTTCGAAATGGTTCGATTGATGCTTCGTCACATGAAAGTTTCTCACCCGTTATTTTAAGGCGCTTAATACCATGACGATGTTTAAAATTGTCTAGCCAACTTCTACTAGCAGTGAAACCATCTTCCTGCTTTGTTATTTCACGGTGAAATAAACGTGCTTTTTCGCAAATTATTTCACCACTTATCGGAATATGTCGTCTCCGCTGTTGCATAAACCATATAAATAAAGCATTTTCGAGAACAAGATTTTCCGGTTCTTTTAAAGTTTTACGTGTGCCTGGACCACGTTCAGTTGTGCTGACAAACTTCATAATTTTTTCTTTATTTTTTTTTATGTCACCAACAGTCGATTTACCTATTCCGTACTTCTCAGCAATCGTACCATAGTTCTGGCCATTTTCCATTAGCTTAATTATTTCAGTTTTATGATCTAAAGTTAAAGTTACGTGTTTACGAGGAGCCATTGTACAAACAAGAATAATAACCACTCGACAAGAAAGAAGTAAACGAACTGACCATCGGGCATCGATTTATTACCTATTAATATGTACATATTAGTCTTTACTAGGAACAGTAGGTAATAAAAATGACGAAATTGTATTTGTCGATAACAATATCTTATGCATAGATTAATTGGGTTCCGGGAATTCTCGTAAAATCTAATTACGAACAAACGGAATTTTGCCGTCCGGATTACCGCGTTCACCAGATTATCGGGGGTCCGGACTATCGAGGCTCTACTGTATAGACAAAAATAAATATAGAAATAAAGAATACTTAAAATTCTATCACACCGATAGACTAAATATTTGATGGAAAAAGTAGTAAAAAATGATATGGAGCGTACCTTTGTTATACCTTTCGAATCGTACGCGACCCTTCGGCTATTTACTGGACTTTGGCCAGTGAGAATATTTAGTTACAATTATAATGAATTTTTGCTTATCCGGAAGTGGTGACCGAAGGTCAAAACTTCACTTGTTATACACGTACAATCGCAGATAAGTACAAAGCGGGTAGGTATAGAGTTCTGTGATATTCTCATTCAATGTCACGTAGGTCCTGTTGATAATACGTAGAGCCGACGGGCATTCGTCCAGTGGCGTAGCCAGGATTTTTAAATGGCAGGGGTTTTTTTGGCATGTTAAGCAAGAAATGCTTTGAGAGTTTATCCATACTTCCCCCCCCCCACACCACCAAATTTAAAAATGTAATTCAGGCAATTGAAAATAGTTTTAATAACATTTTTTAAACTTTAATGAATAATAATAATAAAATTAAGTAAGTGTTAGACCAAATAGTAGTGTACTATTTTAGTACATACACAAAAACACGGCTCATAAGGAAGGGGATATTGCCCTCTTAGCCCCCACCCCTCCCTTGGTTACACCAATGCATGCGTCCGACAATCACCCGCGTTCGCAATTACCATAAGACAATAACGAATAAATTGGTGAAAGCAGTGGCATATATAGGAATTATTTTCAGTATAGGCCAATTTACCTCCACCATAGCTACAAATAGAAATTTTTAGTGAACAAGTGGTTTTAATTATGACATAAATGATACAAATATAGGAATTTAAATGTATTAATATATATTAATTATTAAATAAGATACATAATAAATTAAGCATTTTTCTACAGTAGGTTGACTTAAAATGTTTTTAACTAAATATTATGTAATTATGTTTTGTCTATGATTTTGTGTACCGACAATTCTTGGCATAAATGTTGTAACACCGAGGTTATTAGCTACATTAAGGGGGCACATTTAAATAATTCTTTAAATTTTCTCTCGAAATTTGATCTTATCTCACTGATGATTGATTGAACAACTTCTATACTTTCAACAGCTGTACATAAATCAATATTAGGCTTTTGGAGATTAACAAATACTTGGTATGTAATACTTAACAATTTGTCAACAGTAAATAGAGTAATAATAAATTCAAAATCGCACATTTTTTTATGGAATGAGCGAGCCATTGAACCATCGTCTTTATTGTCAGTCATTATTTGTTCAAGAGATGCTATAATAGGAACATACTATCTTTATTATAATTTTATACATCAAAAACAACATACTAGTATACAACAACAACAATAATAGTGAGTACGGGCCATGGTATCATATAAATATATAATTATATAATTTAGCAATATGAATAAAATGTTTTAATTGAATATGAAATTTCGGCTGAAAGCAGTCGACATTTGACGCAATAACCCGCAGCCGTGGTAGCGCCTTAAATCGCATTTTGTTTTCAAACGCATCCGTTGTTGTTTCCAATGGACGATTACGAAAATCAAAAGTGCTATGCATAATTTTAAGTGATTAACAGTGTTGTCTCCGTAAACCGTTTAATACGATCGCTAGTTTTGCTTACGGCCGGCAATATCACCAAAAGATCACCGAACCGTATTATGACCACGTAAAACAGTCATTGCACGGCAACATAATGTTGTAGTGTACAATTCATTGTAACAATCGTTTCTAAATTGACTGCCTGCTGGCTACGATATTTCTTGTCTTAGCAAAAACGTATTTTTTTTTTTTTTTTTGCAATCGTACTGGATACGTTTTGAAACGTAAACGGTTATGATCGTCAGTGAACGTAATTTAAAAAACGGACCATTCGTCTGGTATAGATACCTGTTGATAAAAATATACAGACTTAAATACATTTATGTAACTTGCATTTTCTTGCACGTATTAACATAAATAATATTAATAATATTAACTTGTATGGTTTAATTTATCATCGGTTAACAGACGTTTAAAGTGATCATTGATTGGGTGCATTACGTCTTGAAGTGAAGTATATGACAGCACGTTTTAATTGTAAACCGTATTGTGAGCAATTTACAAAAAACGAAATGATATTACGCATCAAGCACATGATGACACTTATTATAATTGTTTACTTTCGAAGTGTTTCCGAACTGAAGCTCTTAATAAAGACGTCGTATGTGGATGTTTAAAAGTGAAAATCAGATTACTGTAATGCAAATATAATATCAGCGGTCGTTTCAAATATTATTTTATTACTGTCAATTTTGATGATCGTACAGTACGTGGTAATCAAAATCACAGAAAACGATCATTAGAAAACGATCAAAATGATTACGCTCATCGTTCATATCGGTTAAAAATATTTAAAGAAATACTTTTTTCGTCTTATTATAACATTTAACTTATTTTCATAAAAAGTTTAACCAATATTTTAGTTTATCTACTTGATGTGATATAAATGATTTTTTTCTACGGCATTGATGTCTGCGTGAACTGAAAAAAATTAGTAAACATAGAAAACAGATTTTATGTGTGTATAAATTATTGATTTTAATTTTAAGTATTCTGGATTATTAATAATCTACCGAAAAATAAAATAATTATTCTGTAAAAATCGATGCGCTGGATATTTTAATTGGCATTTTCCAGATAATTAGCAGTTTTTCGGAAGTTACTGGAGAATTTCAGTGACGAAATAGTGTAGTAAGTTTTTTATTTGTGTTAAAAACTAAATATACATAATTCACTTTAAGATATTATAAAAAAAAAAAAAAATCGTGTAACTCTTGATAAAAAATAAATAACGAATAATAATAGTAAATCATAATGAAAAATGAAGATATTATTTCTAAAAAGAAAGAATTATAAAAACATAATAATTTTTAGTCCTTCGATGTCCAAACACGTATTATGAGTACATAATCTTACGAACTACGAACATACGACACGGTCCACATTAAATACCAGAAGAGGAAAATATTTCAAGGTTTTTTTTACACCATGAAAAATTAAATATAAGATTGACTTATATATGATAAAAAAACTAATTTTTTCAAGCGGAAGTTGTGGAATAATAGTATCAAGGAACTGTGATTGTTTTTTTTAAAACACGAAAAATCGATCATCTATTTTAGAAATCCGATATTATAAATGTTATGCGTTACACGTTTATTGTTGTATACAATATTGAGATTATAATTTTAAAAACGTAAAAATACAACACAGCATTTTATTTTTCATAGAATCTATACATGCATTTATGTTGAATAAATTATTTTATAATCTTAATTTGTCTATTACTCTATAAGAATATAATGTGTAAATTCAGCCCTTGGAAAATAATGTACAATATCAGTGAATTCTTCTATAGTTATACAAAACGATTTATATATATATATATATATATATATATATTAGGGTGTTCCTTAAATTTTTTTTTTGCATTTTTGTTGGTCTCACCCACTTAATTTGTGTATATGCTTACAAAAATGAACTACAAAAAGTTTTAAGTCAATCTATTACGGTTAACCCGTGCCGACTTGAATTTGAAATTTGAGTATATTAATTCATTCATAATTTAATGATATATTTTACATTTTCATATATAACTCATTTACAATTAGGAAAATTAAAATTTGTTACATAATATATTTTAAATATAATAAAATTGTCTATAAATTATGTTCTTACATACTTCTTCTTATTTATTATAATTTACAAGATATATTAAATTTTGTGTTAATATATATATATATATATATATATATATATATATATTATATATATATTAATGTATAATATAAAGTGATATTATACTGAGAAATGTTGTTTAAATATGTTTTATTGATTTTCTTAAACTTACGCGTATGATTAATTTACTGTAACCAACACCACAATACAATGAAAAGAGTGAACCGTCGAAATATTTCGATTCGACTGTATAATATAAAATTATATTCAATTAACGAATAACTCGTTTCGCAGTTTAAAACTATTATATCAGAACAAGGTACGGCCTGAATGTGCCAAATACATCAACTTTTGCGACGCATGAATGTCTGGACTAAAATTGTTTTAAAGAACCCGGCTTTCGGCGGAGTCCAATAACAAAACGGGGAACTCGGAAAAATTCAACACCTTTAACGCTTAATCCGTTGAAAAACCTAGAAACAATAGACCACGACCCCGCGGTTTCTACCCAGAGAATACGGACGCATTGTTGTACACAAGTGAGAAGAAACGTTCTAGGCGGTAATAGTCTACACTCTAACGCCCGACTGTGTTACTGTATCGCGGATCCGGAAATCTGGAAAAAAAAAAAAAAAACGGACGGGGAAACAAGGAACTGATGGAGAACAATGCAATGCTTTCGGAACCAACTCGCAACGGTAACCCGGACATATCACATTACTTAATTTGGTATTACAAAATATATACACCTTCAACACGCGTATTACTTAAAATTAATTAACTTATTTATCATCGGGAACGTATACGAGTATATACTTAACAGTTTTGTAACAAAGCGTACGCGCGATCGTGTTGAACAACTCGAAAGGTTTTATAATGCGCGAACTCGGCTCGTTGTTAGTTTAGTTTTTTATTTCTTATTGAACAAACACAAAATAATCACCCCGAAAACTTATGTAGGTAGATATGGTTTACAATCCGGATTATAATAAACTTGTTATTTGTGTACACGTCTGTATAATATTATTATGTACGTGTATTGTGTGTACGCGCGCTCGTTAGATAATTCTCGAAAGATGCAATATTACTTCTTTTAACGCGAACGCGTTGTAAACCAAAACTTTCTTTAACCGTGTTTACCGTAACTTAATTATTCTTCTTGTTGTTATGTACGTAACGCGAGCGACGAGAGACTGAAAATATGCAGTCGCCGAATGCGGATTATGTTCACCGCTGCGGATAAACGTATGGCAGCAAGTGAATTCAAGCAGACGTAACGTGTTCGTTTACCGTCGTGACGCGTTTCCATCTGAAGGGAGCGCCGGAACAGTAATAGAAACCTAGTCCCGGTATAGGGACTTGTAGTACCGTATACTTACCGGTTTTCATTTTTGTTATTGTTATTTATTTATTTTTTTTTAACGTGTACCTGTTGCTGCAAACTGTAATCGCGTTGCGCATGAACGATAAATCTACTGATAAACACCAGGAAAAATGTGATAAGACAACGCGTAAGTTAGTCGTTTGTTGTGTAGATCCAAAGGCAATATCGATAAGAATAGTGTAATACGCATTGCGTTCGGACCGCGGTTACCACGTTCGCTGGTACGATTCGTACTTTCGTCGCGATTTCATTTGAACAATACACGCAAATGAGCCCTTGTGTCGGTGGTGCAACTCGACCGTTACGACACGACCTCCGGTGTTCCGTACTGGACGGTAAGATATAAACGAACGGGTATGTAATTTTTTTTTTTGTTTTCTTTTATTACAAACATTCTTAGACATTATTTCGTCAACTCGTAGTCGGGCGCCCGCTCCGTACTGGGAACGTTG
This sequence comes from Sipha flava, assembly GCF_003268045.1. Taxonomy (NCBI): domain Eukaryota; kingdom Metazoa; phylum Arthropoda; class Insecta; order Hemiptera; family Aphididae; genus Sipha; species Sipha flava. The sequence goes on along the minus strand of NW_020272945.1, from coordinate 163,412 downwards.
CTAAAATTACATTAAAACCGATTTAAAAACTAAAATATATATATATTTGTATAGGGTTAGCGGAATCGCGGTGCGTAAAAATTGATCATCGTCGTCGTGGCTTGTGCGCGTCACAACACCAAAGACCTGGCTGACTTGTTGGTCATCGGAGCGGAGGCAGAAGTTGAGTTCGAGGGCAACATGATTTTCGATTTGTTTTTCGATCCCACTCGGTTATGCACCTGTAGATTCGACTCTACGACGATCTCGTCGAAGCCCGTGCTCAGCGCTATGGGAAAACCAATCGTTTCTTATGAATTAACAACAGTTGCATGGGGATAAAAGCGATTTTTTTTTTTTTTTTTTTTGGGTTGTTGTTATTTTGAGTTCTCGTTTAGAGAGCCGTTTTTACCTTGCGAGGGCTGCTTTTGCAATCTGCTCATCCGGCTGTTCGTGGCGGGCATCGCGGCCGGCGCGGCCGCGTTGTCCTGCGGCTTGGCGGCCCCGTCGTCCTTGGTCAGCGGCTTGTCTTGAGGCCTGCTGGAGCATCCGGCGACCAGGATGAGCAGCGCCAGTGCGCAAACCGCGAGTAGTCGTCTCGTCATGGCGTCCGGACGGGATGAACGGGAACGAAAAACAATCGTCGTGCGAGCGTCACCCGATGATAATGTTGTACGATCCCGGTGTTCACCGACGGTCGTTTCAGTGGTCCTGCGACGGATCGCGGTCGGGTTCAGCGCGTGGGTTCGACTGTCTGCGGCGGTGGTTCGTGCGCTGCGGACGCTGGTCCAATACTGCGTTCCGTGCAACCGTCGCGGTCGTCGTCGTCACACCGCGGGTCAGACGTCAATCTCGCTCGAGCAGTAGAGGCTACATTATGTTACACAAACACACGCACACACACACACACGCACACGCACACGCGCACACAAACACACACACACACACACACGCACACACGCACGCACACACACACACACACACACACACACACACGCACGCACCCACACACGCGCACGCACGCACACGCACAAACATGTGTGTTACATATACGTGACTACATTGTTTTGCCCGTATACGGTTACGGGTATAGAACGACGATTTACGCAGTGAAAGTGTATAATATTCATTGCAGTGCCACCGTTTGAAGTTTACGTATGACGGAGACGTTAAATCATTTAGGATTTCAGTGCCTTCCGATCATCTACTAGATGGTATAGTGATAAATGTTTGAAATAATAATTTTGAACCTCGATTTTTCACGGATTTTTTTTTTTTTTTTTTTTGATATTGTATTGCACAGCGCAACAACACTTTTCAGATTTCCTCGAAACATTACTACATTATTATTATTTTTCGCGTTCCAGGATTCCCCGTCGAAAGCCCAATACTCCTTCTTGCTTTTTAAATCAAACAAATTAGTTCGTTTACTTCTTAACCGAAAAACAATAAAATAACACAGACATTTATTATCACGTAATAATAGAATATTTCCATGTCGTTTTGAAGTCAGTCAATTTAATGTCGAACATTTATTTTATCCTGTTGTACTTTTGAAACAGAACGGGTATTCAATACACGAACAACACTATTAGTATTACATATTATTTTCTGCTAATAGCTAACAATATAAAAAGAAAAATCAATGTTGGTTATTTGTTTCGTTATTCGATTGTTCAACAAAATGATTAAGTATAACTAAAAAATTAAAAATGTCACATTTATATATAGTAATTTTAAACGAAATGATTTATATTGATATATATTTTATAAACTACTAATTCAATTTACTTTTGTTCAATAAGATAAAGTAGGTAACACAAATTATATGATTGATTTGCTTACACTTGTATTAATGTAGTAGTCTTTATTTATCTAATATTTTTTTTAAATCTTAATCACTCGTAGCGGCCATATTAATTGTATTCATATTTTCATACATAATAATTAGAGACCGGTTAAAATGCACAAAAAATCCTCAAAATATGCTTCTAAAAATGCTGTAATATGCTGTAAGATATGTATTTATTTTTAAATATTTACTTAAATATTCACTTAAAATATTGTTTAAAATTATGTGTAAATATGTGAAATGTATTATAAATGTAAAAATAAGTATTAATTAATATGGTATTAAAAAAAGTATAAAAAAATCTTTTAAAATATTTTTTCTTCAAGTCGACACTTGAATTTCATATTATTTATCTATATTTATATGTTGTATATCAGGGGCGGCCAAACGGTCGATTACGGACGATTTCAGAGTCGATCATGTTAGAATTTATTTTTAGGCTACGTGCACGAAAATTAATCGTGGTGGTTATGAATAAATTGTCGATAAGTTTTATCTGTATAGTTTTTATCTTTTATTTTGGTTTATAAAAATTTTTTTCAAGAAAGTCGATCTTCAAAGATGAAGTATATTTTTAGTAGATCGTGACCGAAAAAAGTTTGGCCGCCTCTGTTGTATATCTATGACTATAATATGAGATATGAGTATGTAATCTTATCTTTGGAAATAACGACTGGTCACAATTATATCAATATTATGTAGCTGCGAACGTGAAAATATGATGAAAACGAATATATGTGCTATTAATAATAATATGCACTATAAAACTACAAATATGCATTGAATATGCATTTAATAGGTAAAAATGTTGAAATATGCAAAATATGCAGAGTAAAATTAGTGTTATTTTAATAAGAAAGATCTAAATCGGGACAATTCTGATCACATTTCAAAAAGCTTATTCCAATACATATATGCATTTGCATATAAATCCGGTCCCTAATAATAATAAATATACGAACAACTAATCCTTAATCCTTAACTAATCCGTATATCCAACCATTTAAACAAAACTATAGCCTATACTCTTCTTTAAATAAAATTATGTATAACTGCAATTCATTAGAAAACTTTGATTTTTTTTTCGATCCCCCTAATTATTTATGTTTAAAGTAAAAAGTATTATATATATTTTAAATTCTTACCTATTTTTTCTTTATATTTAAACTGTACTCTTGCCTCCGGGCGTAAATATTTATTGTTTGCAATTAAAAAAATATTACAATATTAAATATTAATTTTCTAGATTATAGGAAATCTTCTATGAAGCTAGGGGAATTTTTCTTTGTTATATCATATCTGAAGAGATACAATACGGACTGTCGGCGGACGAATTTAGCTGATAAAATATTATTTGATCTGCCATACGAATAAATAAATAAATTATACTATTACTCAGAAACGAATGTGAGTATACCAGGTAGTGATAGAGTTTCACATATTTAAAGTTAACTTGACAAAGGCAAAGAACAAACGATTCGGAGTAGGATTGAGTAGTGACATTATTATTATTACTATTATGACAAAACACAGCATTGGAGTATCGAAGTACGGAAAGGCCGTGCTTCACTCTCTGCAAATTATATTCCGTGTAATTGAGTTAAACATCAATTAAAATAACATATGATGTAAGTCCATTGATAGTTGAATAAATTTATTTATTTATTATTCTTACCATAGTGTTACTACTGTAATCGTAGAATCGATAATGATTATTTTCTATATTTTTTCATAATTTCAATGTGATTTCAACATTTATATTATGAACAAAAATGTGTTACTGTTTTGCGCTACTTATTTTTTTATTTTTATTATTATTAAAAAGAACATTTACAATCTATACTTCGAGATATAATAAGTAAATTTAATTTATATATACATAATAAAACACAGTAATGAAATACATGAGAAGCGAGGTCATACAGTGTTAGAACCTAACGTTAATTTAATTTTTTTTCAACCCTCTTTTAATATTAATTATTAAATTATTTATTTATTTATTACATAATACATTTCTAAACCATTTTCACTTAAGTTATCACGAGGAATTTCCAGGAAGTGAATTAGAAGCGATTTCAGCGATTTAAGGGTTTGAATGTTAATTTAAAGTGAAATTTCTTATGTTTTGTGGCAAGCCTTACTTCAAGATGAAAATATTGCATATTAACATGATGACATCCGATTGGTGTGTGTGATATTTGCTGATCATATAGTTTTGGTAGAAGAAAATTTGGAAGAAGTTAATAATATATTGGATGAGTGGAGGTTAGTCCTTGAAGGGAAGAGATTAAAAATTAGTAGAAATAAAACAGAGAACATAGAGTATGACTTTGGAGGAGGATACCAAGAAGTTGAGGGTATCAAAACCAATGAAAATAAGTAGTGATGTGACAGGTGAATTCGAGAACTTAAAATATTTAGGATCATTTGTACTAAAAGATGGTGGTCTTAGTATGGATGTAAAATAGGATTAAGTGCGGTCGGATGAAATGGAGAGGCGCGTCGAGCGTTTTATGCAATAAGAGAATTCCAATAAGGTTGAATGATAAATTTTGCAGGAGGGCAGTGAGACCAACTATGTTAAACCAACTATGGTTCGGAGTATTGAGCGGTTGATAGGAGATTAGAATAGAGTATGAGTGTTGCGAAAATGAGAAAGCTTAGATGGATGAGTGAAGTGACTAGAGAAGACAGAATAAGGAGCGAATATGTGAGAGGTAGTATTGGTGTAGTGTCTGTAGTAAAAGAAATGAGAGAAAATGCACTGGGATAGTTTGAGCATGTGATGAGACGAAAGGAAACAAACAGCAGTAAGAGTTGTTATGAAAATGAACGTTGAAGAGAAAATAAGAAGGAGAAAACCAAAAAATAATACGATTGAAAATGATATGAGGGCCATTGATGTGTACGTACGGTGTACGTAAAATCAAAAACAAATTAATTTTCGAACTGTTGCCCATCGATAACAATTTATTATACGAGTATTTTACGACCTCTTCGCAGGTAATCTTATATTAATGCATACAAAGTTCAATTTGTAATATCAATTATAAAATATATAGATATAGTTATTTTGCAAAATTTTCTTTGTACGGCTTACTAAAAAAAGGTCATCTTATTTCTAATTTAAAGGACGAGGGAATGAGATTTTTGAAAATGTACAAGGGGGGAATAAAAAAGGTTGGAAACCACTGATCTATAGCTTAATAAAAACATCAATTCTATTGTAATTTAAAATACGAATTTAAATTTTATGAAATTTATTTTTATCTGTTTTAATCATGTAAAAACTGGTAATTTAAAAAAGACAATGTATACAAAAAAATATTTTATTTATATATGTATGTATGTACATATTGGCCAGTTAATATAATATTAATTACATAATATGAACCTTGTAATTTAAAATATACACATATTTACTACTATTATGATGATCACATACATATTTATTATACTATTTAAACGGATTAGCCTGTGTTTGGATTATTGAGACCATATTAACCTAACCTGTGTATGTGCTGAGTAACCATAGTATTTATACACATTTGATAACATGTGTCTGTGTTGAATACATGTTCAATGGTTAGTCATAAAAACACTCAAGTTCTGTTTTAAATAATAAAAAAGGATTTTTTTTTTTTTTTGTTTTATTAAAGTTATCCGTATCAACTGCAGCGTCGTCTAGTTCGATAAGGATAACAAAACAACGGTTGAAAAAAACGTATGCGGTTTTCGGGTACATAGTATGTGAATTATTTTGAATTTTTCACACTAAAAACGCTTGTTAAAAATTGCCTATACATAACCCCTTAAACATTATTACTTTTGTACCTTAGAGAAAAAACTTAACTGTACGAAATACGTTTATGATTCTAATCACTATGCTTAAAAAAAAATTCGATTCAAATTAAAATTATTCATAGACACACAATTAATTGATAAATAACATAAAAAATCAGTGGTTATATTTTTTGCACTCAATGACATGAATATAATTCAATATTCCATGCGCATTTTAAAGTACACTTTAGAGTAGTTTTTATAGTCAAACAAATTTGATAATAATAAAAACTTGTGGATGGTATAATAATTTGTTTTCTATATTAATTTAGACCTATTTATTTCTTTTTCAGAACTAGTTTTCATAAGTTCATAGTATTTACATTAACTTCATGAGCGTAACGTGGGCAAATTTTATTTCATGTTGATATACTGTATATTTAAAAACTAGATATACTTGATCTGCATCATGATATATTGTGATGGCAAATGCAATTGAACAAATACATAATGATTAATCAATTCAATTTTTTTTTATAATTAATAGTTCAAATAATTATATATATTTATTGGTAAAGTAATTTTCACATATCTAAAATGTCTTTCCTATAATATTTTTCTAATTGATTTAAAATATACCAAGGGGGGCGTTAATCATTAAATTATTAGAGGTAGGACAGTTTCCGTCTCTCACCCTCCCCCCTGTTTAAGTCTATGATCAAGTTTATATAGTGATATTTATCAGGCATAATGAAAATTTCAAAAAAATAATTGTTGACTGACTTGAAGAAGTTCATCTAAAAATGTTCAATTGACGTTTGATCAAATTATAAAGTTTCAACCGAAATATAAAATATAAATTGTTTGTGGATTACTTCAATAGTTATGAGATTACTGTATAAAATATCAGAGAAGAATACATTTATCTGAAAATATACTTTGTGCAGTTGTGAAATTGTTAATAACATTTCAATCAAATAACAGTGACTGTTTTATAAACGGTACTGTTACATTTGATTTCAATACATAAAAACTCAATGTTAATATAATACTCAAAACTGTTATGTTTTTATTTATATCGATATAATGTCACGACCCATTGATATCGGGTTACAAATGAAATCATCATGGAATTGGAATGGGTACTACTATACGTACAATTATCGGTGCATAGAGTTTAAGTCAGCGATTCCCGACCTTTTTATATCCTTGTACCACTTACACGATTTGAAAAATTTTCACGTACAACTTGACTTAATAACCTTTATTTTTTTATACTTATCAAAAAATAAAATTACATTATTTTACATTTGTTTAGCCTTTTTTATACATTGATTAATTTATACTAAAAGTTAATATATATTTATACTAAAAATTACACAAAAGTTTAATGCACAAAAAATAGCGTAAAGAAAAATATTTACAATCATTATTAATTAAAAGGAATATAAATGAATAATTTAATGAGACAGTTAATGTTGTATTGAATGAATCAGTACGCCTATACCAGGCTACATGTTGGTAACTTTAAGTCTTAAGTTGTCTTCTGCGTTCATTTTGTTCGTATGCCGTAGATGTTTATGAAATCGGCTAATATCAAATAAACAAAATAATATAGAATGGTAATAATAATAATCATAAAAATATTTTTCTTAAAAGAAATTTTCCGCGTACCACAAGTTGGGAACCGCTGGTTTAAGTATTCGTATGATAAAATATATCGTATAAATAGAAATCTTATAACTTACAATCATACAACAACGTTGAAACTCGGGACCTTTAAAATATGTATCTCTAACGTTCTATGTCACTGACGACGATCATCTGTTAAACATTTATTGACCTCCAAATTAGATTAGTTTTTTTTTAATTAAAACAGCTGGTAGAAAAAAATATTATTGATCGTATTCGTTACTTGCTATTAAATGCAACGAATAGAAACTTTAATCGTAACAAACGAAGGGCTACGGAGAAAAACGAAAATAGTAAAAAAAAAAAAAATGAAAATATCTGGTAATTATATAATCCTGTCATTTTTTTTAAAAATTAAATACATTCTTTATTTTTATATTCAATTAAAATCAAAAATTAGTTGCATTACCACAGCATTTTTTTTTATTATTTTGTACTTTATTTTCCGGTTTTTTGAGTTTTGAAACTTTAAAACTGCAACATTAAAATTTTTAGGAAGAATGACTGCTCATCGTAGCCCTTAGAATGTGTAACGTTCGAACATAAAGCGTTCACTAAAACTACCGCAGTTGAACGGTTAAAGAGTCTCGTCCGGCAGCCATCCAAGAGCGCTTTCGTTTGAAAATCGACGACGACGAGTGGTTTGTACTGGCAGCGAAACAATCTTTCGCGTCTCAACGCGCACAAGCTAATAAAGCGTCGATACGGCTCGGAGATAACGACAGCCGTATAACACCGTGGCCGTGATCAAGTCGCAGCCGAGGGGGGAAAAACTGTCCGAAAGAATCGTGAACACGGAGGTCAATCGGGATATCGTAAATGCCACCCGAAATGAACGGGTAAAAACAAGGCCTATGGTAAACTCCGCCCGGGAAAACATCCAAGTAAAAAATGTACACGTAAATTGCGCCCAAAAAAAAAAAAATATGCAGGCACAAAAATGGATTTTTCGATTGTCAATCATGTCGTGTCTTATCAGTTCTGCCACATGTTGCGGATCCAATAGTCGGAAACATCGGATGAAAATATTATAAACTGTGTTCAGTACACGTCCTAGAGTCTTATACGCTTACACGCTATAATGGCTCAATTCATAGAATCAGAACGTGGAAATATGCTTTTAGTATTATTAGACAGTTTTGGAGTTAGAATCTAAAATATACTTATGAGTTATACGTGGGAGGTGGTTATGACTATAAATTTTTTTCGGGCGGAATTCGCATGTATGTTTCTTTACTTGTATTTTTTTTTTTTTTTTTTTTGCGGAATATACACGTACCTTATTTTACCTGTAGTTCATCTTGGGCGGAATTTACAGTTTTTGGGCGGAATTTATACGCGCGCCCGGTCAATCAACCGTCCGGTGTGAAAGAACAAGGACGAAATGCGTTTCGAGAATGCATGCGACGGCGGACGACCGTATTAGAATAATAACGCGTGATCGGCGGGAACAGTTGTTGGGAACGGCCCCGTGCAAGAATGACACGAACAATAATTTTACCCGTTCGACGGAACTGTTCGCGCGACGAGTTCCCCAACGAGTTTCGGGTCAACATTTTGCCCGAAACGCTATGCCGGACGGCACACTAGGGCGTGCGCGGCAGCGAATCAATACGATTTCACGATCCGACCGTAATCTTATTGTGAAGCAGTCCGACCGTTTTTCATCATCGCTGTTCCCGCATTTCGAACGACGCGAAAAGATTTTTTTTCTTTCTCACCGTCCGTTTCCGACTAGTTGAATTTTAAGTATAGGGATATTTGAAATTTCAAAAAAATTATGACAGCACATACAGATAAATACTACTTGAAATTTATTTTACCCTGATCAAGTGATGGGGGGGGGGGGCGGCGGCGAAAACGTTACCGTCGAAATCCTTCCGACCGACCTGTGTCCGTTAGAAGAGGGTCGGACGGTATAACAATTCGAAAACCCGCGTAACAGTCGCCCACAACAATAACGTATACCTACCGAAACGACGGTCACCTTACCGATCGTTCCGATTACGACGTATAATGTTCTTTGTCAGCAGCGCAAGAAGACCCGGCGGCGTGTACCGAACAACAACACAATATATTACGCGTTGTACACGCGCACCCTCGCCTGTACGTCATCCGAACGAGTTTATGGACGACGAGGAGATGAACCGGCGGCACATCCTTAAAAAAAAAAAAAAACGCAAAATGCCGCAAAAGGGCACGCGCGCGCGCGAGCGCACACGTGCGTACACGTACGTCGTTATACGTGACAAAGCAGTTTCGACGAACAGGTCGATGACTCCAGGCCACGTCGTCGTGTCAGCCTTTACGCGCTGTCGTCGTCGTCGTCGTCCGGCAACAATCGTACGCGGCCCACGGTCAACAAGTACCCGCGTGGCCCTGTGAATCGCCCGCGGTCGACGTTTTTATTTTCATTTCGAAATCGTTTTTAAACCAATACGGTTTTTTCACCGAACACTCCTTGCGGGCTAGGTCCGCGTCCCGGCCAGCGGTGTAACGACCGCGATCTCCGGAAGTTCATATTTTATCACGTGTACGATACACACCGGTGCCACGGGAGAAAGCTACCCAGATTACCCAGCGCGTACGCCGCAACAGTAACACGTTAACCCAATACTCGTACATAGTCCATTTTTGGAATTTCAGAGTTAAGACGCGCGCGCGTCCATTGGTTTTACAGAACAGTTCGGACGGGAAAACTTGAAAACCGCGCCGGAGGTCTTCGATAGAATCGCACGAAACGCACGCCGTATTTTAATTTTTAGGCGCGCTCGTCTTTCGAAACGAAGGTCAGGTCCTCGATAGAAGTCGACGCAGTGCGAATAGAAAAATATTGTTCCACACCAAACTTGACGGAACTACTAACCAAAGTTATCATCGGTTTCGGTGAAATAACATGACATTATACTGTTCATACGAAACGATTTCCGAAGTAGTAGTAGTGATCATAAAACGCTGATAAACTATATTCCGTTTTGAAATTCGGTGACCGATTATGTGAAAACACGGCATACGAGAGTAAAAAGGTACCGGCTCATAGACATGCAACACGATAATAATATTATCAATGTAATGTTATAATCAAAGCGCGAGAAACAATAATATTTGCGTTGGATAGGACCGGATGAGGTAATAAAATGTATCCGTAAAACGTATTCACTCGTCGTACGATTTCATCAGTTCAATACCAATATATTAGTGTACAATTTTAATTGACCAATTTATTATTAATAATTGATACTTTGTATGTAGAAAGCGTCTTTGAGAATTAACCATTGTTAGCAAAAAAATGTGTATCCCACAAAACTTGTTAAAGAGAGACAAAAACTACATAAATGTACCGGTATTTTATGATTACGTCTGTCTTCATTGTCTTCATATTATGTAACGATCGGAGACCTACCGAGATTTTAAAATTAAACGTCTTTAACTTGTTCAAAAGTAAACGCGAAATGCGATTGGTATTTCTCACATTTTTTTTTTTTTTTTTTAAATTATTTTATTAATATTATTAACCGGAGCCCGAATTTGTATACAATGGTTTAATGAGAAAGTGTGTGCTCATCTATTGCCAATAGACTTGATAAAATTATAGATAAATCTATTTGCAATAACTGCAATATGCTTGTTCGAGAGTTATGTGCTTTTTAGTAGACAAGTCACACGTTTATTAAAATTAAAACGGTTTTTAAAAACACGCTATTGACGATGTTTCTATTTATATAAATGTTATCACTTCTAACTTATTTAAAAAAAAAAAATTGAACAATTTTACTCGTTAGGGAAATAAATTAATGACATTGTTTTAAATTTTTTTACATCTCTATATTTAAAGCGGGTATGTGACTAATTGAATAGTCAATTTCATTACACATGTTTCACATTCATTATTATTTTGCGAAGTACACTATTAAATTTAATATGAGCCATATTTTTCAATCAATTTCTAAAAAAATATGAATTTTTATAAAATTTAAAAAAAAAATTTCTAGTCGATTTTTAATTAAATTAATTAATTTAATTAAATTAATTAATTTAATTAAAGGAATTAAAATCAATATCAATTTAAATTTAATATTTTATGCAATTCATATTTTTTTGAAATTTTTAAATATTTTTACATTGTTATTATTTTTTTCAAAAATTATGTATTAAAGAATCTGCTACTAATATATAAATATTTATAATGTATTATTTCACCCTAATATATTTTTTTTAATGTCATTGTGACAGAACTTAATTAAATATTAAAAATTTTTAATTACATGAAACTCTTAAAAAAATTATTTTTTTATTACAATAATAACCATTTCATTTAAATCTCAAATAGTTATACATAATTTACCTTTGGTGAAACAAAACAAGAATCTAGCAACAAAATTACTTATAGAAGCTAAGCGTCGATTTAATACAAAAAATATTCGAATTTCTTCTTAATTTTGGCTATACATTTAGTTATTTATTATAAGAATTAATTGCCAAGCAAATTATTTTCTCAGTTACTCGAAAATCGGCGGTGGTGTACTACTGTATCATCGTAATTGTGTATCTGTATCGGTAAGTATATACAAATGTCGATTTGACACTAGGTAGTTATACTTACAATTTCTACGGGATATACTTACTACAGCATCTAATGTACATTGTTCAACGATCAAATTTTGGCTACAATATAAAATATATAGTATGTTCACTTTTATGGAAAATCTATTTATATATTATAAATATGTTTGTTTCATAATATAGTGATTTTACCGTAGTTAGTTTTATATTGTCCAATAATCTTCAGTTCATTAACAGCTTTAATGTAGTTTTGATAGTTTTCAACAGAGTTTTCAAATACTAGTGTTTTAGAAATTTTAAAAATGTTTTCATTTTTAAATCAATTTTTAAGCCTTTTTCGGGTTTTTAACAAACTGCATTTCATAAATCAAAAGATTGTAGTATACAACTTTCACGGTGGAAGCAACAAAGTTTTATAGGTATTTGTAATTAGTAATATATATATATGTATTTTGGCAGTTTTGAATTAAGTAATTAGCTTTTTACATAACATAATAAGTATAAGTAGAGTGGATTAGGCCTCCTAAGGCACTATACAAAAAACGCAAAATGTGTAATACCTCATAGTTTCAAGTTAAATAACCTAATATAGGCGTGTATACAAATATTTGTTGTTGTTTAATGTTATCTAAAATCTTGTAAAAACGTACACGTTTTCATCTATATATAATATTATGCAAACGCATATTATATTATGTATCTGTCCCCAGATCAGCACCCCCACATACGAAATTCATATATTTTTTTTTTTTTGCTAAATATTTAGTCAATTTGTATGAATTAGTATGCCTATCCCCTAAATTTAGTTACCTAAATTTATCGACTGCAAAAGTACAAAATAAAACTATTTTAGGTTATTTAATTGTATATTATTGGTTAAAAGTATAACTGGGTGACAGCCTATAGATTATTATGAATTAATATTTTATCCATAATATGCACAACAAATTGTTTTTATATAGTATATTATACGGAATAAATCGTGTATGTAAAAACAACAATCCCTCGTCGAACGTTAATTCCTTATTGTAAATATTCTAAGAAAACAAAATAGGAACTAGTTATTTATTAATATCTATAATAAATATAAATATAATATAATTACCAAATATAGCAATGTCTACGAATTGACAGTACAAATAGACCTGTTGGCTGTTGAATTATAAATTAATTTGATTAAAAATCATTTTAATTATTAAAATGATTTTGATTTTGATATAAAATATCAATTTTAACTTTTTTCAATTTCAATATAAATGTTGAAAATCATTACCAAACATTAACAATTTTTGTATTGATTTTGATTTTCTAAAAGATTTTTAACGATTTTTATTGATTTTTGAAAATGATTTTGAAATCGATTTCAAGCCCTGTTTTGCACAATGCATAACTTATTACTATGTATATTATTGTTACGTTGTATTTGAAACAAAAATGTAATGTTCAATTGATTCCGGTATAATTAAAAAGTTACTATACAATACAGTGATATTCTAATATTTCTCAAGTATTCAATAAGCTTTAACCACATATCATTTATCAGTTATCAGCTCAATAAAATCAGCGCGGGAGGGAAGCACTTCTCTTGTTTCACAGTTACGACACTGAATTCTGTGATGAAATTAATACATGAAATTTAAAGACGATGCATTCAATTAAAAATCATGATATACGCTGTAATAATTGCTTTTGTAAAAATACATAATTCATATTATGGATCATCGCGCAAAACGTTGAAATATGTTGAACAACTTGTATTTCTTTTACGTGCCTTGCAAATGATCAGATACTATTTAAAATTATAAATTCTACCGTCGTTTCATTTCATTTTATTTTTTGCTAATTCTTTGTATATATTAATAAGCCTACGAAGATCCGGATAAAGCGAATAAAGTAAAATGTTCTGAAAATACAATCATTTTTTTCTATTGCCGAAACAAATATGATGTTGCGTTTTCTTCATCAGTGCGTTTCGTATTACTCGTTACATTTTACGCAGTATAAATACATTATTATAATATATCAGTTTTCAAAAAAATTAAAAAAGTATTACAAAATTAATACCGATTTGAATAGACAACGAGTTTTAGAACATTGACAGGGAAAAAATAACCACATATACGCCAATGCGTGAGATGAATAATTTATAAATTTGATTTACAACACTTTTTTAGTTTTACATGAGTTTATATTTATTATTTCAAGTTAACATGGTCCACTTGTATACAAGTTTCCTATAGGAAAAATATAATAAAAATATATATATTTTTTTTTTTTTTGGCAATATTATAATGTTACGCCCCTGCGGTTGCGGCATTTAAAGACCAATAAAATATTATATTTATAACACAAAATTAGAATAATATAATGTCATACAAACTGAAACGGTAAGTAATACTACATTTGATATAATATTTGATCCGAATCGAATACATGCGTATTCGTGAAATTCGATATATAGTTGAAATTTTTTTAAATTATTTAATTTAATCTTAAGTGAATCGATTTTTAAGGAACTATGGAATGCGATTGATCGGTGTTACAATTTATGTTTAACTGTTGAATCATTTTCATTTCAACACATCCGTCTTAGTGACCATAGCAAGTTTAATCCGGCACGGAACAGCGAAATGTCCAAGTATATCGCATAAACGTAGTGCCGCAATGATCGGATGTGTTGCGAGTGTCAAACACTCGGGCTCATGTCTTCAGCCTACAATAACCTACAATAGCCCCAATAATATTAAAAAATATGAAGAATGCGAGAAAATAAAACCATTTTGTAATTATAATTATTAATGCAAATTGAACAGTATATTGATCGATTTTGTTTTATACACAATTCCTTTTGTGGCCTGTGTAATCGAAATCGAAAATAGTTCGAATACAATTGATTTAAGTTACGGTTACGGACCCAAATTAGTGTAGTTGCGGCGCTGTATAAACGGTGTTCATTAAAATCTCGGTTTCGGTTATTATTACGTGAAAAATAACTCAACCAAGATTGTAGACCGTTGTCATCCGCATTGTTATTCGTTATCGTTTCCGTCAATTATCGTTTACGTCGAAACCAAAAATATTCAATTTTCGTATTTCTCCCTGTTTTATTGAGATGATGCTTGCGAAAACCTAGTACGAATGCAGTGCCATCGATCAAATATAATTGATTTTACGCGTAGTAATTTCTACGTGTTACAAATACAAATAAATATAAATCGTTCTAATCCGTATCACGTGTAGATAGCAACTATGTTAACGGGATCGGAGTCCTGCTGTGATAACTGTGACGAAATTACGGAAATTACGACAACATAGCCGCTTGGATCGTGAATAAGATACATATTTAAAAAAATATATATATATATTTATTTTCGTAACGAGTAATCGTAGTAAAAAAAATTTTTATAATTTACAGGTTCGAATTCAATATTTCGTACAAATAGGTAATTGTTTGGGGGTTGATGAGAACCACCTCCTATCGTGGTGGTCCTTAAGTAACTGTAAATGGTTCTCGAACTCCGATTAACGCAGGTGGGTAGTAAATATATTTAGCGTAAACGAAAAGCGAACGTTCTTCGTTCCGACGGAAACGATACTCGGGGAAACGGAAATCAATTTTTTTTTTTTTTACGGAAACAACGAATTCCAACCGCCGGCAATAATTGGCCGTGTAATTTACAGCGTACCGGTGGCCATCTGTCCGCGCAGATTCCGCTTAAACTTAAATTAAAAATTAAAACTTTTTTTTTGTGTTCGAATGTATTATGAATTTATAATATTTCTGTTTTAGAGGAAAATAAAATATGAATATAATAACCAATGTAAAAATCGTCTGTCAAAAAAAAAATAATAATAAATGTATAACTCAGAACTTACAAATAGGACGTTGAAAAAATTGACTCAGAATCTACAAATATATACTACTTATATGGTCCGTCGGCTGGTCTTCTGATGTGCAGACGCTCATATTTGAAACCACGAACCTTTTGTTCGATTAGTCATTCGCCTATACCAGGGATGGGCAACTCGAAGTTACTAGAGGGCCAATTTTTAGAAAATTTAAATTTAGCGGGCCAGAACATAGGAAAAAAAAATAGGTCTAGAGGCGCATGAAAGAGAAGGCTGACCAAGTCGGGTTCATGATAGCCCCGCGAGCCTGCGTGGACATCACGTAAGGCCTAAAACTGTGGACCTCCTGAGCCCAGGAGTTCACACGCAATATTGGTTTTTTTTTGTCATCGGCCCAACCTAACCCGTTACCCGGCTGACACGTCCTGTGCACGACGATGTATGTATATAAATTATAATAAATTGATTTAAAATGAAATTAGATTTTCAAACAATAATATTTAAAATACTTTTTTCATTTCAAACAATAATATTTAAAATTAGATCTTCATATGGTAATGGTTGGGATATTTATTTAATTTGAAATTATTTGTTTTAATTAAATGGTAATATGGACAGTAGGACCGTATAATTATTTCTAGGTTTATTTATTTTATAATGTCACCAAACTAAAGTATCTACTCCGTTTTTTAAAATATATATTTTATCGTTATGAGCATTGAGCGCAATTTTGGTTTATTGTACAATTTTCATGTTTATTTGTTCTGAATATATTTTGTTTAATATTTAAGAATTTTTGACTTAAGTTTATATTTTTTATTTAAATTTAAAACTTTGATATTTTTGACTTGAGATTTGAAACTAGATATTTTTGACTTGAATTTTAAAATTAGTTATTTTTGATTTTATAACAAATTAATAAACACCCGATTCATATATATAAATTGATGTTTTTTCATTATACGAGAGGGGGAATTTTACCCCCCCCCCCCCACTGAATATTTTCTCATAAATTTGTGTATCTTCTTAATAGACATTTTATTGCTTTTTTAGTATCTATATAACTTAAAATCGTATCTATATCTTTACCTTTAAGCCGAGGATTCGAATTTTGATCAATATATTTCCTTACCTTCATGAGTCATTGAAACGACGGTACCTTTTAAATATTTAAAATTAAAATTTTCATCTTTAACCACATGTTTTTTTTTCTTTTTTGTATTTCAGATTTTTAAAATTTGGTTTTTTGTAATTTTTGGCTATAAAACGTCCCTTCAATCACCTCATTATTTCTACCTCTAATTTTATAAGTTATTGGAGATGTATATAATATCTCAAGTTACATTTATGCGTACCACTATTATACCGAGATTGGAACTTAATGGAGCAACAGTATTAGTTGATAGATTTTTCTAAACAGTCTTAAGTTAAGTGTTCATCTGTACTTTCAGTACTTTCAGTACTTTTCCAGACTTTGTCCGGTATAGTCGATTATTTACCGACTCCCTTATCTTTTTTTCTTATCATCATTATTATTGCTTTTACAATTATTAGTATGGATATAGAGTTTGCCAAATACCTTGAGAAACTAATACACAAAGAAGATACACTAGAATCTAACATATGTAAAAAAACTATATATTTCTACTGTGCAGGTATCTCAGAGTGTAATTTTAAAAGAATTTCAAAGCTGAGTAAAGGAAAATACATTTACAGTGATCACAAACAAACTAATTCAAATATAAATAATATCCAATCACCAGTAAAGGTTGAAACGAAAATTGAAGAACTTATACAATCTGTCGAATTTATGGGTAAGGAATTTGATAATTTTAACAGAAAAGTAGACTCGTTGCTTAATGAAATGAAAAATTTAAAAATCGAAAATGAAAATAATTATTTACTAAATGAAGTTACGATTATCAAAAATAAAATGTATGCCCTAGAACAATCAAACCTCATTAAAAGCATTGATGTAGCCGGTATACCTCATACTCCCAAAGAAAACTGCACAGAAATCATAAAATAAATTAGATTAAAAACTAACACAAAAATCAAAGTGGTAGAGGCAAATAAACAATATTTCAATAAGAATTCAAATAGTATATTCGTAGCAAAATTGGAAACAATAGAAATGAAAAAAAATTTAATCCGCAATAGTAAAATTTCTAAAATAACAACAAATAACGTATGTAATACTTGTCCAGATAAAAACCAAATATTTATAAATGAACGGTTAACTAAGGACAAATGATCATTATTTGGAAAAGCAAGAGCGTATGGTAAAGAAAAAAATTGAACAACGGTGACATACTCATGAAGAAAGATGAAAAATCAAAAACACTAGGCGTAAAAAACTAACAAGACATAAATAAAGCGTATATTACACTGCTCATCACATTCTGTTCTTACAATAAAATCAATGTATATTTTTTTAATCTTAATACAACAATAATTGTATAAATTAAAGTTTATAGTACATTCCATCAGTAAAACTCGCTTAAGACGCTTTCCCGCATAAGACGCTGTTTTTCGTCGGTCCCTAGACATTTCCTATACTAATCAGTGTAAAAACCACCTGTTAAGACGCTCATTTTTTCTCTGCCTAATCGGGTAAAACGCTTTTTTATTCAGCATATTGCGATAAATTTTAGTAGTTTTGTGAAATAAAAATAGAATTTTTAGTATTATACGTGTTCTTATCATTTTTTTTTTTATGCTATACCTATTTTATCAATACTTATAAAACAGTTTTACTGTATTTCATCGTATTATGAGATTTAGTAAGTGCTGTTCGTTCACATGTGTATGACCGTCATTTCGTTATGGCTAGTGGTATAAAACGTAAAGCGCTATCGATTTCGGACAAACTTAACATTTTGAAGAAGTACGATGAAGAATTGGTTGAGAAAAAAAACAAAAGGATATTGTTAATGGACTGGGGATACCTCCTTCTACTTTAAGAACTTTATTGAAAAACAGACATGGAATAGAATACAGCAGCATATTAGGTGGCAGCAAACGACAAAAATTAAAACACGGGAAGTATGAAGAGTTGGAAAATATTTTATTGGAGTGGTTTCAACAAGCTCGCAGTTTAAATTATCCAATAAATGGAGGTATAATGGAGATTGCCGCACGTCTTAACTTAACCGAATTTAGTGGATCGACTGGTTGACTGGATATATTTCGGAGTAGGCTGTTAAGTAGTGTTAATAATAATGATATAATTTCATGGAAAAATAACGTGTTGCCTTCATTACTGCGCGATTATGCTCCTGACGATGTATAGAACGCTGATGAATTCGGATTATTTTTTAAGCTTATGCCAGATAAGTCTTTTGTTTTTAAAAATGAGACATGCCATGGTAGAAAGTTGAGCAAGGAATGTCTCACGGTTTTAGTATGTACAAATTCTACCGGCACCCATAAATTGAAGTTGGTCGTCATTGGAAAACGTAGGTCTCCTCGCTGTTTCAAAAATGTTCGTACGTTCTCATGTGAACACCTTGCTCAAAGTCGTGCTTGGATGACAGGAACACTATTCATGAACTGGATTCAACAGCTAGATGCACTTTTCGATAAACAAAAGAGAAAAATTATTCTATTCATCGACAATTGTCTGGCTCACCCTAAAGATATCCCCACTACCAATATAAAACTTGTTTTCTTTCCAACAAATACTAAATCTAAGTTACAACCCCTAGATCAGAGTATCATTAAAGTGATAAAACAAAAGTACCGAAAAAAGTTAGTTCAGCGGTACTTGAGAGACATGGAGAGTACCGACCAAATTTCAACTAAAGTTAATGTTTTGGACTCCATACATTACATTAGTGCCGCTTGGGATGAAATTAAACCAGATGTAATAATAAACTGTTTTCATAAAGCTGCATTTGGTGTGTTGAACAACTCTGAACAGGCTGATAGCTCACCTTTAAAAGAAAAGGACTTTCAACTTCTGCAAAATTTTGCTGATTATACAACAATAGATGATGAACTCGTAACCAGTAACACTCGGACTTTGGATGAAATAATCGCTGATACGAACTTAGCGGAGAATGAGAAAGAAGACGACGATCAAGAAGAAGATCAAGACTTTCCAGTATCTACTCCTACAATTACTGCTAGTTTGCAACACCTATCGGAAATTCGGAAAGTATTATCCTCTGTTGAAAATTCCGAAGAAATGTTAGGTTGTCTTAATAAAATTGAAAACTTTCTTTCTGAAACGCATTGTCAGAACCTTAAACAATCAAAAATAGATGAATATTGTAATTATAATTAATTTATAAGTGTATTTCTCATTAAATTATGTTTAATAATAAAAAAATAAACTCGATATTTCAATCACATAATTTTTTTTTTTCATTCCCGCATAAGACGCTTTCTCGCTTAAGAAGTTCTAGTGAGCTGGTCCCTTAAAGAGCGTCTTAAGCGAGTTTTACTGTATTTAAAAATTTTAATCATAATAAACAAACTATTTTACATAATAATAATTATACACAATGTACATAACATTTTAGTAAACGTCTTTCAAACAAATATGGCTTCAATTAATAATATTTATAAACTCTTAGGCTCTGTTAAAACCAAAATACATTGCATTAATGAAATAAACGAAAGCTTATCAAAATATAATAATAGTCTCAATATACTACATACAAATATTAGAAGTTTAACCAAACACATGAATGAGTTAGAATATTTAAATGCATCACTAAATGATAAATGTGATATTATAATTGTTTCATAAGCATAGATAGGCAAAGATTTCAACCCTAAATATTTTTGATTTTGTAAAGGATTCAATATAAATAATACAAAAAATAACTTACGTAGATCAGATAGAGAAGTGATTTTTATAAAAAATGATATTATTCATAGTACTACTGAGTTAATAATTCAGGAAACTAATTGCTTATTTACAACATTAAAATACAATGATCATAATTACGGAATACTAACAATTTACAGATCTCCTAATGGCGATATTAACACATTCCTGACACAGTTTAATATTATAATCAACAATATAATCAAGAATCACAAAAAATCAAAAATTATAATTTTAGGTGATTTAAACATTAATCTATTAGACACCTCACAAAACACAACAAATTATGTAGACATATTAAACACCTAAAACTTCACATTACACGTAAATATCGCTACACGTCCCGACTCAAATACTTGCCCTAGATTACGTCTTTTCAAATTCAGGTAATTTTAAGTATTATTAATAATACATATTTTATATCACAAATTAATATATCATAAAATTAATCAAGTACCTGTATAACAAAACATTTTTTTTATCATTACTAGTTATAAGAATTTTACCTACATTTGCTTACTTGAAAATACAATATGTGTTAAACTTTCTGATTTACATAACAATTCTTAATACAAACATCATATTATATTTTAAAACTAAAATAGTATAAGAACATACATAAGAAATAGGTAACTTTTATAATAAGTTGGACTTATTATTAATTATTTACTTATTATTTTTTATTTTTGTTTATTTATTTATTATTTATCTATTATTTAGAGTTAAGTTAAAGACTTAAAGTTATGAGTACAAGAGACCATATTAAAGAAATAATCAATACTTGATAGTTATAAAATAAAATAAAATCGTTTTGAGGTGTTCGGTGGTTACTGTTATTGACCACTTACAAAACAATAATATTTATTCATATTATATGATGTGATGCTAAAATTGATTATGATTACAAATATAATGTATAATAATTAATATGAATAAACTATAATAATGAAAGAAACAAAAAAATAATAATAGAAAAACCATATTTACAATAATTTATAAAAGTGTAAAAATAAATACGTTTATCACTACATTCAGAACAATAATAATGTTCACCAACAAACAAAAAAAAAAAATCAAACAACAACGCAATCTAGTATTTTATTCATACAACATATGTAAATGAACATATGTATTTATGTGGTCATAGCTGCTAATCACTGCCAAAAAAACAAAAATACTTATATAAGAGGTTAGTTCTACTAACTACGTACTTACTACATACTTACTACATACTACTAATGTGACCCAACATGTTCTCATCGTCTCATGGCTTTGTTTTCACAAACGGAACCACGACACGAAAAAAGTCGTTTCGCCACGCCACGGCACGAAGTAGACGAATCTCATTATTAGTATATTCAACATGGTAATAAGAAGAGCGAAATACGGGGACAGCAGCGTCCAGATGACCAAGTTGCTCGTTATCCGAGAGACCATAATCAAAATCTTCAGGTTAAACATTTCGTAGTCTAGGCACCCCGAGACATTAGCCATCTCGCGGACGATGATGAAAGCCAGTTGATCGTTGTTAAACATGTCCATGAAGCTGGTGTTAATGTTATATAAACCCACGGGGCAGTGAGAACAAGGTCGGTTCGTCGTTTTCATCCGCGTAGAGAAACCAACTAACGTGCGGGATCGCGGCAAGCTTTGGTTTTCCATCCAACAGCTTCTTCACGATGAGTTGCGCTTTGTTGTACCTACTTGCTCCCGTCGTGGTACTCCAGATCCCGCCCCCAATCGGTAATCATGTGTCGCCATCGCTTTTTGATAATTTCGATTAACTTGCTGTTATTGATCAGACACAAGTTCAGCTGGCCCGTGAACGGCTGCCGTTCGAAGCGGGGCGGTATTGACAAGGGAAACAGATCCACTTCAATCTCAATGCCATCGGCCTCGGCGTCATTGTTATTATCATTATTATTTTTTTTTCTCATTCCCCCGGTACAGGTGTTTCTCCTCGTCGTTCCGACTTGACCACCATCGCTGTATCGCACACATCTAGTTATGGCCCCGATCTTATTGACCGCGGACATCACAAATTCACTCACATTCGGTAACCCGGCGCCCGTCAACCGGCACAGGTCTTTACGGGAAGAAATAGTTCGTGTGAAAAACGGTTCACGCGACGAAACCGTTCGGGATATATGCGAAAAACCATTTTTCGATGCGAAACAATACGAGTACATGGTATGAAATTAAAACAGCCTTACTGCATAGTTAGGATAAAAATCATAGATTACTCTTTGGGTAAAATAAACTCATTTCGATCAGCTGTTATTCGTAATGTTCCGTGAACGATTACAGATATCGTTTTTCATGATTGCATGATATGTTAGTACACCTTATGCTAGGTTAGCACATGACAATACATTGAGTAGATAAACTGTCGGTTTATAAACTTATAAGATTGTATGAAATAACTGAATCGTGCCCGTGGGTCGTTAATGTAAATTAAGTTTTACTTTTTATCATTCTCACATTTTTAAGTGTTTAAATGTTAATGATGCACTTATTGTACAATTAACTTTTAGTAAAATGTTCTTGTACATATTTAACCTCGCGATTAGTAGCATCGTTTAAATAAAAACGAGTTTTTATTAAAAATAGGTAATAGTATAAGAAAACGAACTTTCGACTAACTTTTTATCATTAATATTTATGTATACTAATACAATGTTTCTAATACAATACTTTTTTTTTTCCTGGTGCTTTTTATCCATGTATCATTTTCAAAACAGTAACGTCTCCGCGCGCAGCGGCCGTGCCGGCGGTTTCCCACGCGCTTGAACGGCGGGTGCTCCGGGTGGGGATGGAAAAAAAAAAATGAAACAAAACCCGTATAAGATATTCACGACCCGGCGTGCGCTACGAGTTCTAGACGTGTACGTGACAAGCGTTGCGCTGGCGTACGGTTTTTTTATTTTTTTTTTTTGTACTAGCGATTTTTACTATTATAATTTTTAATTTTATTCTCCCCCCCCCCCCCAGTCCTCCATCTGACGTAAGCTCGTAGCCTATTGTTCGCGGTGGTGCGCGTATGTGTGTCGCGTGAAAATAAAAAAAATAAAATCCTCTCGACGCGGCGATGCGATGACGGGCGTGCGACGACCGAACGGCGAACCCGTGTACCGGCCGCGACGTCGTGCGTCATCCGTCCCCCGAGCGCGGGGACGGTTATGATCACCGCGAAAAACGGTCTTCGCTCGGGCACGGAGGCGCGCGCGCATCGATAACGACCGGGACGTGTCGTCGTCCCTCCGGTGTCCCCGGCGATTACGGTTTACGCGCTCGTTCGCGGCGGCGAAGAGGTCCGTCGTCCGGCGATCACCGCAAACATGGAACGATCGGAAACGAACGGATATACAGCACGGCCCGGGTGCGACGGCCTCTCGGACGCGAGAAAACGCACGGCGTAGCTGCTGGATGGAATCGCCAGGGTTCGGTAGAATGTAAATGTATTGCTCGATGTGGTGGACCGGGGACGGGCAACTCACGCGGCTACTAGAAGGCCCCCGGGATACGTGAAACGTTGAGACGTGGCGGGCCGGAAAGCAGACAGAGCGAAAAAAAAAAAAAAGAGCCAAATAGAACTGTCGATCGGCATTTGTTTTGTACAATTCGATTTGACGAACAAACCAACGTCGCCACAACAGCCGTGTAATCTATGTCGGTATAGATGCGTGTACCTATAAATGTTGTACGTGGACGTTTAACAAAATAGCTGCATCGCAACGCTAGAGAAAAATATAATATTTATATTTCGCGATCGACGTGATAAAACGAAACACCGATAAACGCTGAGATGTTTCGGAGTTTCAACCGACCGCGTGTCGTAGAAAATGCCCGTAGGACGGTATGGTTTTGTTTCGATTAGTGATGAGCATATCCGAATCATTCGGGTTTCATGGATCATCCAGATTATTCAATTCAATTTTGCTGTTCAATGACTCAAACGTTTGTTTGATGGTCTTAAGAATACTTGTCCCGTGTAAATAAATCGATTACAATCATTATCGTATCATCCCTGTGTTGTATTGTAGTATACATTTCAATCATCTTCAGAAAAACTTATTCAAATAATCATTCAAAGGTTATACGGTTTAATCAATCGGATATTCGGTTATCAATCCATCACTGTAAGTCATAGAGGTATAAAATAAATTCAACAATTTAATAAAATTTTATTTTGGTAACTAATATGATACATTTTGAAGTATTCCGAAATGCATAAAATATAATGTTAATTCGTTGTTACAATAGAATAATATAATTTATTTTGCTAGGAATTAAAAATAATTATAAGCAAGTTCATGAATCCGAACAATCCGATACTTCGGTAAATCCTGATAAGGGTTTGATTCAAATCCGGATTTGAATATTCAAATATTTGGATATACTACTATACTATACGATTATATATATACGTATATATACTATACGATTTCTGTTATTATTTAGTGTTTTTTATTTCTGTTTTTATCGATACTGTTACTAACCATGTTCACTATCTATTATACTTCTATATATGTTGTATCCGATTGCCATATGGAATAAATAAATATAAGATATTTGGATGATTCAGATCTTCGGATTTCATGCCCATCCCTGTTTCCGATCGAGTAAAAAGTTAAACGCGAAAAAACCAAGCACGGGTAAATAATATTGCAGTACGTGTCCGATGATGCCCGCAAGGAATCGAGTACAGCGAATTTTAATCATTGTGTTCTCCCGTTCTATCAACCTATGTGCTCGGGGTTGGGGGGAGGGGGCATACGATTATCATATATCATTGTATGATGTACTTGCCTACATCGTATTCTGGACAATAGCGTCGTCTAGAAAATTGCGGTCGTCCGATTATTTGCATCCATGGCGAACTTCACCCTAAAACCGTCCGATGTAGACAACGATGAGTGGGATATTTGCAGGCAGAAGACAACATACGTGGCACCCATCTACTGTCAGGCTGCTTTACCGCGAAAACAATTAAAACCGTGCGTTATACATACAAATTTGAAAATCGCTTCGTCGACGCTGTGTAATTCGAACTGTAGATTTCGTAAAAACGCCCAGTCAACGACCCGTACGTATTCGTTTGCTTAAACGGATTATCGGGACAATACCGCGAAGTACGCGCCATCGCTGTATGAATTTACAATATTTTATTTTCTTTCCAAGTCCAATATTCAAATTCAGTGATCCCGAACAAGACATCATGATTTTGTTCGGTCTATTATTGAATGTAATCGTTACAGTCTTAAACAACTCGTTTCTCGTATTATTTCGGACTGAACGTCGTAAAAAGACGGATCCAACACCATCAAATATACATGTTTATCTATCACAATATATTTTATAATTTTTACTGGACACTGGCAACAAATTATCGAAACACCAACAACAATGACTAAAAATCACACCTCCGGGAAATAAGATAATATCTTCATAAAAGTTTTCAACACAAATAAATGTTAAGTAATTGTGTTTGACGTCAAAAAACTAAAAATCACATACGGTAGTGTATGGCAAGTCGTTAGAGAATCCGAACTAATTAAAATGGATAATGTGACTTGTTTTGTTCACTTTGAATAATTAATATCGTTTTTTAAAATATAATGTTTCTGTTGAACGTCTTGACTATTTGTATCGGAATACGACCGATTTAATATTTTTTATAGTCACTTCTTAAATAACGGTCGTGCATGACCGGTAACGTACTATTTTAATGAATAATAATTCAAGTAAAATATTTGAGTGACTACATCGTTCTGTGTTCACAAAGCAATATTTGAATAGGATATAAATAACGATTCAAGTCGCGGTAACCATTCGCATTCAGTTGTTGGGAATAATAGATTAGACACATCAAGAAACATGAATCATAAGCAAACAATATTCGGTTAGTACATCGGTTGATTCCATCATTTTTGTACATTGTAACTTTTAAAATACTCTATTCTGCAAGTGTGCAATACGCACGTACGTATTTTCCACAAAGATTTTATTTTCCGTCGAAAGATAACCATTAGAGGGTTATGTATTTTAGGTAATCTACAGATAAATATGTGTAATTGATTCATACATATACGTGTTCAATTAAATGTGAACGGAAAACATTTCTCGATTAGGAATACTATAAAAATACAGTGCAGCTATTGGAAACACCACTTAAATATGTATTATTATTTTTTTTTTGTTTTAATAAATTTTCCTAAAAATATCAAAATTATATACTATACTATTCACGACATACGAGAAATGACGAATAGATGTAAAATTACTGGGTCCGCCGAAAAACCTTAAAAAAACAATTTGATTCGGATTTCTATAAAATAGCGTTTCCGACATTATTCGTACATGAATTGCGTACACAAATAACATAATATGTTAATGGCTAAATCTGGATATTACATAAGTACGCTCATTCACACTTAGTCAGAAAAAAAAAAAAAACTGCTACGTATTGTGGATTATATTTCTAACCGCTCGTTGATGTCTTCGTTTGTTCAAGGGAACAAGGTATATTTGTCGAATCGGTCGCCACCGGACGAACATTGTTTCAACAAAATCACTGTTTTACATATTGCCTTGTCCGCCGATCGTGCGTCATCGTACAGCGTAGGTGCGGGCATTCGAACCATCGGAAACATTCGCGGATCGTCGAAAATCGTACTGCATACAGGCGCGTACACAAAAATATATTGGAGGAGGGGTTTTGGTTTTACATTTCCATACTTATATAATCTATACGCCACTTTTACTTAAAAAAAAAAAAAATGAAAACATATTTAATAATTTTCCTACATTTCGTGGGGTAGGGGGTGGAACCCCTAAACCTTTTTTGTGTGCGTGCCTGATTGCACAATAGTTGAAATTAACGGATCAGATATACGTGTGTTTTGTAATATTACAAGTACAACGACACGGCTTCGGGTGAACAATAGATTATGATAATCGTATAATATACATAATACATACATATTCGGTACGGTCATGGCCCGAATGGACGTAAAAAGTTTATGATATTATATCGTATGCCGTTTTTGCGGGTACACGCGAGAAAACGAGTAGATCTTATCGGAACGCATACGCGTATGGGTAAAATAGGTAATCGAATGACACAGTGGTGTCACATAACGTACCGGCGAAACCGAATAAATTAACGGGAAAAAAAAGAAATCGAATAAATGTCAATAAATTGTAACTGTTACGAAGAGACAATATACGCATTTGCTGATGTGCGTAGCGCGGTAGATTCGCGCAAAGTGAATTTTTCAATATATTTAGAGATCTCGAAGGTAGTTTACCTATTGATGGACGAACAGTTTCAATGTGCGCCCAATGTGTTATATGATATGTATTTAATGTTTGAAAATCTGCGGAATTACACGATCGAATTCTTTCCGAACGACGAGAATCACAAGATCTGGCAATTCAGACATCCAAGTGCGGAGAACGGTGTCGTGGATGAAATGTAATTATCGTGCGTCATACATTAACTGTGAAGCTTAGGAATGAGATAAACGTGTGTAACTCAAGAATAGGGCCATTTGTAATAATATGTTTGCGGTCGAAAAAATCAAAAAAATTGTTTGGCGTTGAACAAAACGAACGATTCTAAATTCGAAAAATTATTTAAATATTCTAATTATTAACTGTAACTAATTACGCAGTTATAGTCGAAAATTGTACGTCTATTGACCATAATCTGTGATACATTTAAGGAACTGTGAAATTAATACTATTGCACGATATGGACGATATTGTTTCACGACAATTACTTAATATGGTTATACAGTATACCATTTAGATTGTATCGTACCTGGAAAGTACGCTTTCCACGATCTGTGAAACATACAAACGCAAATTGAATTAAAATACTGTGCGTAAATGTCGTGAACATCTCGTGACTTCCTTGTAAACCTGTGCGTGCCGAATAACTTTAAAAGTCTGTACTGCATGCCTGCCGGGTTAAAATAATAAAAGTGATAAAATAATAGTATTAAAATAATAAAATAATAAATGATTGAACAATAAGAATAACAAACGCGCGGTCACGAAACGTTATACGTTACCGTTGCGATTTTATTCAACCTTAAGCACTGTCGACGGATTTGATCCCGCCTACAAACCATTCTAACAACCGTTACACGTTACGAGGACATAACGAAAACCTACGGTGGACGTAATGATTTCCGGGGCCGACGAGAGGATGGGGCGGTGAGGGCTAAAGTCTCGGGGCCCGTACCTCCGAGAGGGCGGGTCGTCTAAGCCTTTTGAACAAAGTTATTTTATAATCGCGTTCGCCGCAGATGCAAATTTAAATATTTTTATTAAACTAAAGTGCGTACGAGTTGTGCGTATATCATAGTCAAACAAGTGTGAAGGGACCTGGAACCGTTCAGCCACGGGACCCCCAAAAGTTCTCGCCGGTCCCGGAGATATCCGCAGTGCACCATATAACGTAACGCGAAAAAAAAAACCGTCAACAACAATAATAAAAACGTCACTTGGCGCTCGTCGGACCGTTTTCGATGATTTTTCAATGGGATGTAGGTACGGCGTAAACACTATTACGATGGCTCCCGATGCGGTCTCCTTTTTTTCGCGCTAAACCTGCGGCGCGTTGCGTTCGAACGCGATCGGAACGCGACGCTCGACCGGTGCCTAGGGCCGTAGTGGCTACGTAAGAGGCACGTTCGCCGCATCGACGTTCGTCCCGCATGAAAAGCAAGCGGGACCGTCCACGGCGTGCGTTGGTTCGCGCGGCCGGAGAGAGGGTCCGCAGTGCCCCGTGGCCGGAGGACAGGGACGAAACATAGTGAACACGTACGCCCGAACAGCGCTATAAGGTCAACGGCTTCCGTCGACGCGTGCGATTCGCGTGAAACTTAACAACCGTGCACCGAGCTGCGGGACCCGCACGGCGGTCGAAACGTTCTCCGAATTCGTCGACGGAGCCGATGACGGCGAAGAGTTGCGGGTTCGTGGTGCGACCGTCCCTCGAAATCTAGC
>NW_020272945.1:55093-133477 GCF_003268045.1 Sipha flava | reverse complement strand
GGGGGGAGGTCACGCTCCGCAGACGGCCGACCCGGACACACGGTGGCGGCGGCGCATATCAATGGCGCGCGGGACGGACCCGGCCTGATTGCGCGTCCAGGCCACGTACCGGGCTCCCGGCAACGTCCGCCTCCCCTCCGGGCCCGGGCACCGGCTATATGTACCCGGTGCCGGCCGGCCGCTCGTCCCATTCCGCCGTCGCCGCCGCCGCCGCCGTCACCGTTGCCGCAAACAAACGTACACGCGCAACACGACGCAAGATGATGGCTCCTCACCGTACCGCCGCGACCGTTCTGCTGGCCGTCGCTCAACTGGCGTCCGCCTACGTGGTCCCCGAGGGTAAGTCGTCCGCACCGATATCCGCAAAAATGTTCGCTTTGGGAAACGATCACTACTGAACCGTTTGCCCTACGAATTTTTAATTTTTTTTTTTTTTTTTCAAACGACGTCCCGGTGTGGGTTCGTAAATGGTTCTGGTTCCACGACTTGACCAACGTTATTTTTCGGTTCGGTTAAAAAAAAAACATTTAAGTTCTTATAATTTTTACACTGCTGGACGTCTCAAAATTGTTCGCTCGTAGGTACTTGTAGGTTTTAATTTGCTTCAACTATTTCGTTTGCCATAAAGGAATTAGCCACATTCAAGAACGGTACTTTGATTTACAATTCGAAGTGGTATTTATTCCCTTAAACCTTTTGAATGCTTTTAAAGCGTAGAGCTTTGACGCTTTATTGTCCGTACGAATTTCCTATAGTTTCGAACCAAGCACAATCCTTTATTTATGTTTGTCCTCCAGAAACGTCATTACATCAAACATCAATAACAAATCGTAAAATAAATTGAAAATACCATATAGTAGTTGTGTTACCCAAAAAATTTTAAAAATGTAACCATCAAATAAATCAGTCTCTTTAAGTTTGACCGAACACTGAACAATTTAATCGATAAAGTCGTTTTTAACAGTTATGATCGTTTGTAATATAAAACAAAAAAATTTGTTTTTCTTTTTAAGAACTTCTATTTTTGGGAATGTAAATTTAATTTTCAATTGAAAAATAAAAGCAAATTAAAAACCGAGCGCCAACATTTATCGGTTGATATTTTTCATGATAATTAACGTGTGTAAAGTATATATTTGTTTAATCAGCTATAAAATATCGAACGTAACCTATACGAATTTTAGCGTACACCTGCACATTTTTACAATATTAAAAATGTTTTGTTTCCTACGACTAATACCCGTTTGAAACGATTGGTGCGAGTTATTTCCCCGCGAAACCGTTATTTACCCTTCCGCGCTGATATTTCCATCGCCATAAGCCGATGCGCGGAATCCGCTAATTTCTGTGTGTGTTTTTTTTTCCTCCTCGGTTCGCCGCAGTGGTCCTGATGAGGGTGAAGCGCAGCGCCGACCCGATGCGAACGTTTTCGTTCAGCGGTTTCAACCCCAACGGGCAGATGGCCGCGTTCACCGGCATGTCCGAGTACTCGATGTTCCCCGGGTACGGGCCGCCGTCCCAGGCGGTGCCGTACGGCTACGGGCAGAACGCGTACGGGCCGCCGGACCAGGACTCGTACGGGCCGCCGCCCGCCGGTGACGCCGCCGAGCGACCGGCCGCGGCCGCAGCCGACCTGAACAAGAAGCAGACGTACGACGTGCCGGGAAACCAGCAGCAGCCGCAAGAATACGGGCAGCGGCCCCAGGGACCGCAGAACGGCAGCAGCGCGGAACAGGCGGACAACGGGAAACCGTACAGAGGTGAGTGAGACCGATCGGCTCGACGCACGTGCCCCGTTTTCTCCGCCCCGGAAATCGGCCGCAGTCGAAAACGGTACTTTGATTCACGCACTCCGAGTGGCCTTTCGTTGCTTTGTACCTTTTGAACGCTTTTAAAGCGTAGAGCTTTGACGCTTTACTGTCCGTACGAATTCCCTATATGGTTTCGTTCCGAACACGATCCTCGTTTTATGTTTATCCTCCGGAAACGTCATCACATCGGACACCGATATGATAAATCGCGAAATATCACATGGTTGTGTTACCAAGAGCGTTTTAAAAATGTAACCGTCAAATAAATCAGTTTTTAAGCTAGACCGAACACTGAACAATTTAATTGATGAAATCGTTTTTAACAGTCATGATTGTTTGTAAAATAAAACAATTAAAATTTTTCCCGCGAATTCCTTTGAGCGCGACGCGACTGAGGTTCACGGCTGAAGGGAAACCGTTACCGCGCGCACGTGAACCGCGTTACCGTTACGTATCCCGTTTGGAAAAACGTTCCTCCGGGCCAGTGGCGTACTGTATGAAAATGATTTTCGTGGCGGGCCCGTAGTAGATAGAAACCAGAGAACGGTCTACCACCTGGAGGTTGCTATAGACCAAGGGTGGCAATCGACGCACTCCGGTACGAACAACGTTTTCGTTCGAATCCCTGCTGTCCGTAGTGCGTTGCTACTCCTCGTCACGGATTGAATCACGTCGATTTTCATCGTCGAGCGCGTAACGGTTTTTTCATCCATTCAATACGACTGCTTTTCGTGCACGATCGTGATTCGCTATGAGGTCAATTTAACCCAATCAAGTGGTTTTACCTTCCAAAAAGTATGGGTGAGGCGAATAAAAGGAAAAAGTTTTAATTTAAGCGCATCGAACTTACAATTAACGTAAAGCTATGTACCATGAAGTTTAAAACTCTTTAGGACCGTTTAGGACAAATCGGCTAATATTCTGATTTCTAATGTCTGGAATTTAAATTAAGGGACAATTATCCTAATTTTGTAAATTAATTCACTTAACTGATTAGTATTGCATATCACGAGAGAAATTTCTAAACCGTCAATTTAACTTAAAATTGCTTAACTATTTATTAATTGCCCTGTCAACAATGTATGTACCCGACGTTGTACGCAAACTATGTCGTTAAAGTCTTAACGAATTCATTTGACCGTTGTTACCGATGAAGCGCTTCCGCGTTTTATTACCAACAAGTATATTTACGTACGTACGTGGTATATAAGTCGTATAAGACGTACTGTTTGCTCAAATAACTAATAACAGTTTCGGACTACGACAAAGTTTAAAATATACCCGTGTTTAATCGAACAAACTTAAGGACTTTGATCGCTGATCGCTCTTTGACCATGATACTATGAGATATGTATATACAAATTAATTTTTAAAATTAAATTACTCTCCGTCACAGTTACTGAGATTTCATTGACCGCGTTTGATGCACGAGATCCATTTTTTTCGTCGAATATTTCCGCGGAAACATTTTTCCGGTATATTATTTTGTATATTCTTTGAAATGGTTTAAATAACATTTCGTTTTCTCGGATATTAAGGTTTTCGCTACCCCAAACTAGTAAAATACATCAATGTTCGTGGGCGTGATTTATTTGATGAAGATGCAATATATAATTTGATACGTTACACCGCCGCCGTGTAGAATCTTTCAGTTTATAAATCCAAACGTATAATACTATACGTAAGAAGTGTGTTTCGTTTTCAACGTATGTACTTTATGAAATACCGATAGTATAGATTTCGATATTTTGTGTTCGCAAATTAACTATCCGAAAGAATTTCGATGAATTGTATATAATCGAATCACTACGTACCGCGTATGTTCGTATGTATATACCTAACTGTTGAAAAACTATTATATTAGAAAATAATATAACCTTAAATTAATTTGTATTTCACTCGTGTCTACTTTATAACGAATGATTCGATTATTTTGTAGACAGCCTTTGATCTACACGTCGACATGTGTTACAATTATTAGTCAGAAACCATATTGATAAATTCAATTGCGGTTTTCAATAAACTTGGACGCCGTCGAATGTGAAAACAATACGATTACGATATTCATTATAATAAGAATATTATTATTATAGAAAATAATATAATCATATCGTAGAATAAAATACGTGAGCGGTACCAGTCATACACTTTGAATAGGAAGGTTGTCTTTCATTTATTTTAATTTACTGTGTGACATGACATGTACAGCTACTTATACAGGTCGCTGGCATAAATTCAATATTAGTTCGCGGACGCCCGGTTGAATTCTCAAACCGAACTATACTAAATATCTGTTTAACATTCACGAATCACCGCGATAGAAAAACACAATACATAAATGTAAAATGTGAACATGATTTCAAACAATAATTACTGAACATGTTTACAGTGTAAAAGTGTACAATATTATGTTAATATAATAAACGACACAAGTATAAATATGCAGTTGTAAAACATTTTTTTTTTTTTTTATTAATCACTCGTAACGTTTTTTTTTTAACGTACACGCACGCAGAGCGATTATTCGAATGTTTGGCGTTTATTTTCGCGGCCGATCCTTTTGTTTTCTAAAAGACTTGGACAACCGATTTTTATTTTAACCAAACCGCATCGTACGTTCCAAATTTCATCAAGTTCAAATCGGATACGGAACTTACGGTTGATTATTTAATCGTTCGTAACTCACTTGTTTATCGAGATATAATTACGGTTGTGACTTTCCGGCTCCTTTAACCTAACCATCGAACGCTCGCGAACCATCGATTATTATTCTGACACATCGATACTGGTTCAACGTTATTCGATATACTTTTACGTAAGAAGCGAAGATTCTTATAGACCACGCACCCACATATTTTTTAAATACCCCTTCATACCAAAACGCTCGCATTGCCACTATAAAAAACATTTTGAACAACTAATTTGGATAATTGTTCTCTTATTTTTATACTAAATTAATATTTAAATCCTATAAATACAGTATTTTTCATGGTGATTGATCATTACTTATTCAACATTTTTGATCAATGTTACTGATGTAATTGGTATACGTAAATAAATTGAATACGCTCAATAACAATGAAAAGCTTCATTGTCATAGTACAGTTACATATGCATACTTAATTTGTTCGAGTCTCATAATTTTTTTAACATAAATTAAAATGAACTATTAGCTAAATAAAACTTTATTTTTTAAACAACTGGTAACTATATAATATAGGTAACGTATAAGTGTATAAACGACATGCTATACGTATTACATATGTCATTATATTATTATATGTTTATAGATAGGCATATATGATATTATGTAGTCTGTTGATGTTCGACGATTACAAAAAAAAAACAGTTTTGTTCTAGACCCGTACCGAGCCATTTTTTATCCCGGGGCGGAACTGAAGCAATGCGCCCCCTATGCTATAGGGCTGTTACTCGTACACTCACAGCTTTTAATAAGTATAATACGATTTGGAAAAATCTGAAAAATCGTATTTAGATTTCTAGCAAAACAAGAAACAACATTGATCACCCCCAGCTTCAGGCGCCCATGGCAAGTGCCTCGCTCGCCTCACTATAGTTACGGCTCTGTTTTATTCTTCGTACAAGCAAAAGAGTGCCCACGTAATTATTGACCAACCCCCCCCCCCAAAAAAAAAAAAAAAAAAAAATGTTGATGGGGCGGCCGCTCCTTAAAAACATTGTGAACACGCGTCGCTGACGGGGCGCGTATCGGTACTGTCGGTGTAAACCGTCCGTCTCGCAGCGCCGAGTCGAAAACACGAATTGACGCACGTCAAAATCATGATCGAAACTGTTTGCAGGTCGCGACGGTCCGAGCAGCAACGCGGAGGCTTCGTTCAACGCGTGGTTCCCCATAATGTTCGGAGTGTTCCCCAACGGGGCCAACGGCAACCCCGGCAACTCGGCCGGCCGCGGCGAAGTCAACCAGGGGAGCTCCAACGGCAGCGGCTGGGAGCGGTCGTCGGGCACGACGGTGATCGCGAACAGCGTGAGCAACGGCAGGAACGGCGTGGCCACCAGTCACGCGATCTCGTACGGCAACCCTAGGTCGGCGTCGCAAAAATGAACGCCGTCACGGGGAACGTCCGCGACCAATCGGTCTTAGTAAGAAACCGGTGCAGGATCATTCGTACGGATCCGTTTCCCACGTCCGATTTTTGGATCGCGCCGAACAAGCGTACCGCGTGCGTAAATATATTGTACTCTTTCTATAGTTTCAAATTACAACCATATTTATTTTATAACTGCTGTTGTTGTTGTTGTTTCCCCCCTCCTCCCCACCATCGAAACGTGTACGTAACGCACCGCAAATCCATATTCCTAGGACCAGTGTTGAGACTTATCTAGATAATTATTTAACCATCTTTTATCTTATCTAGATAAATAATTTCATTTTATCTAAAAAAAAAAAAAGGGTAAAAAATTCATCCATCTAGATAAATTTTCGTTTCTATACGAAAAAAGGAATTACATATTTTTATTAACAATTTGTTTTTTTCTTGATTAATGCTTTGAATTTGAATTGTTAAGTCATTTTAGTAAAAAATTGTATGTTCATAATAATATTATATACTAGGTATTATTTATTACTAATCTTTTCGTTAGAGGCCCGGTTAGGTGCTCAAATATAGAGTATACTACCCTAACCCTGACAAGATTCATTGTTATGTTGTGTTGGTGAATCGTCGACCGTCATTATGCCCTACTCTAACACACATATTCAAATGACGCACTGCTTTAAAGTAAGTATAAAAAAAAATTATCTTTCATTTTTATTTTTATACTATTAATATTGATTTAGTTATCTATTATCTTCATCTAGATAACTTTTTGTTATACTATTTTTATCTTTATGTAGATAAAAATGTATTTATCTAATCTCAACACTGCCTAGGACCATAAGAATGAACGGATGACAATTTAATCGTGTAAAACGTACCCGTTGTCTTTGTCCGAGCGAGTAACGTGGTCCCCCCGACCGTTTAAACGTAGCATGGTCAAGGAAGGTTTTCACCACGTAACAAAAATATGTTTTACTTCATTTCGAATGACCTGAAGTATACCGCTTCACTGTCACTACAAGTCATTGGACAGTAATAAACGATAATATTGTGGTTTTAAAAAAAAATTACTTTTTAACAGGTTCATCCCGGTTATTTTCGTTACAATATTAAAATGAATTAAATAACTTTTCTTGTACAACACAATAATATTTGATGATATCGCGAAATAACTTAAAACGTAATTACCTACTTTTAGTTTGCTAAATAATTGCAGTATGTGAGCATTTTGAGCCAACACTGAGCAAAATGAGCGTATAATGTCATCAGTTACTATTTTTTTTTTCTTCTTTGGATCATTCGTGGATTTTAACAATAGTATGTTTAGCTTTCACTAAAAAATCTATTGCTTATTGTACGGGTATTTTTTTCAAGGAATAACACAAATTTGACCTCTTTTTGAATAATAACAAGTTCATATTTCAAATCTTGTAGCTTACCGTATTTTTTTCTTTTTCTTCCATTTTTTTTTTTTTTTTATGGACTATGTAAAGTGGCTTACAGGTTGAATACGCATCTATTTTGATTCACCAGCGGTGACGTCAACTATCAGGGGCGGATTGTTAATTTAGTATAATATAATATATATATATATATATATATATATATAGCATAATATAATTTTTTTCTATTGTTTTGTCTATGACGAGCCTACTTACCCACCTGCCAAACACAAAGGCAATTTGTGGGTCGCCAAAACAAAAATATTAAAAAACACTAGTTTCCTAGGTTGATCATTGAAATATATAATTATACAGTCATACATAATTAATGTATTTCCAATACTATTAGATTTATTTGTAATACGAATGTACACAACTTTTTTGGTTATGAAATTACATTGATAATCTATAGACAATGCACTAAATAGACACATACTTGTTCATATCATGGATGGATTGGGAGCTAAAAAACTATCAAGTTCAAGAATTTAACCGACCTCTACTTCTCAGTGGTCGGAATACAAAATACGATGTTATGCAAATTCATACTAAATAAAATTAATTTTTTTATATAATTGATTAACGTTTCCGTTCAACATAATTACAATAATATACAATTTGTAAGTCACTTATTAAATACCAATGAAGTTTGACTGTTACTGTATTCTAAAAATAGTTTTTTTTTTTTTTTTTTTTGCTACCAAATATAAGCCGTATTTTTACGGTATACGATGGTCAAACACATGCATTTAATTCTATACATTACTGTCCAGATTTAAATTATTCACTTCAAGCGATTATAACGAATTTCAAAATTATTTATTTACATGTAAATTTATTTTTTAACATATCACTCACTTAAAAAGTACACTTTAAGTATATAAAAAATAAATATTTACACGTAATTTTATAACTTAATTATAATATTATCGATTGCATTCGAATTACGTCTCTAGAAAAATAAATGTTATGGCAAATGAATTGCATGGAAGTATCTCTCTCAAAGCACATCCTAGTTGCATCCGCAGTAATTAATAATTGTTATTCCATTTACATTAAAACCAGTTCCAGCAACAGTGATCGTATGACAGTAGAAAATTTTTAAACTATTAAGATTTAAAGTAAAAAAAAAAAAAAAAAACAAATTACGAATTATAGAAGGACAGATATTTTCTTCTCCAGAATATTTAAACTTGGATCATGTTCAGAAGTGATCGTGTTTAAACCAAAAACAAAAATACTAAAATGTATTAATGTAATCACCATAAATGTTATAACAAAAAATTCGATAGTCTTCCGAACATTTAACTTCGAGTCACGTTTCCCCATGACAATAAAATAATAAAATTAATTCAGTTTTATAACATATTAATTGTACGATTAATTTCAATCAGCATCAATCGTTTTGGTTAAAAATGTGTTCAATACCATTAGATATAGTATTAATATCGTCAGAGTACACTCATTCACTGCTCAGTATTCAGATGCTGCATTGTTTCCAAGATCATGTTGTACATAGACACTCCAGGAAAATATTTATTTTTAATAATTTATAACCACATTATGTACTCCTATCATTCGTGATGAAATCGGATTGCAAAATTATATTTTGTTCGAGTTGTGTTCGTGGTTTTCTCACAACTTGTGTACCCGATTCCGTCCCATTCTTTCGGATTGAGGATTATCTATACGATTATGCTATGGCTAAAAATATGTATATTTTTTTAAATTATTTATTAGGTTAATAAATAATTTAAAATAGTATAATTTAAGTGCTATACGGATGCGTAGGAAAATATGTATATCATATTATGATATATACCAGATTATTTTATAATTTTATTAATCCGACTAACTTGTCGAACAATTATTATACCGATACAAAAAAGCTCAATTAAATTAAAAACGGCAAGGAAAATCAAATTTATATATGCATAATATGCATACATAATATTAATATATATTATATATTATATGTTTCCATACAAAAATACATAAAAATATTAAAAATGTATGTTTCTGTAAAGATATCCTTTTATTTAAACCATTTTATGATAACAAATATAAATAAATAACAATTATATTCGAATCACAATTTTATGAAATATCGTAAAATATTTTTTTATATTGTTTGTTTTAGCTCGTTTTAGTACGTTACATATATTCGATTATTCTTTTAGTATACGTTGATTAGAGTTTAATTGAACAATATGTATTGTATGTTTCAAATGATTTTACTCTTCAAATTTTCAATAATTTTTTCGATCATTAAATGTCGACAGTCGACATTATACTGATACATAAATAATCTTATTTGTTCAAGTATAGATGGCTTGGTAAATATTTTTTCCAACTGGTATAAATTGAAGATCATATTTGCCACATAATTTGCCATATAATGCGCTTTGCACAAATAAGGTGATTTTTATTATATTAACATAATTCTATATTCTCGCGGCGATTAAGTTTGAAAACGTTAAGTATGTACATAAATACAAACCTTCTTAAACACTGTATTTATATGTATGATACAGTTCTGTATTGGAGGAAAAATTAAATAAATAAAATATAATTTCCCATTTTACCAACAGTTAAGCTGCGTTTACTCAATAGCGACCGATCTCAAAACGACTTTTATGTCACATCAACGTTTAAGTCCAAGTCAATTCATCATTGCACATAAGACTCTCTTTCGCTTTATGATAGTAATAGTGATAATAATAATAATAATGATAATAATGATAATAAGACGTTTCGATTTTTTTTAGAAGGAAGAAAATAACATTGGCCCGGCAGCATTAAGCGCACAAAAGCGACACAAGCCCTTTTAACTTCTGAGACGCTTTTGTCAGGTATCTCCTGCCGCGCTAAGCTCCACGAAAGAAGAAGAGACAGATGTATATACATACATAAAAGGTGTGTTCTTAATAGACAGATCGAGTCCCTTTAAGCTCCGAGACTTTTTTAAATTATGATCTGCCATCGCCGCCGCGGCAGGTATATACGGACGGGAGGATGGCAACGGTGGCGGAGTCACGCGCTTCTAATTATGAATGCGCGACCGAGGGAGACCGGGTGGGAAGAAAAACGTCGGGTCTGTGAAGGCGGCCGCGAGAGGAGGAAAAGAAAAGAGACGTGGGTTTAGAGCTTTTGTGATGGAAAACGGCGGAAAATATTAACAAGTAAAAGATTTGAACAGACAATGCGCAGGAGAGGCGCCGAAGGGATCAATTATGAAGGAGGATTACTACTATACACTAAAGGATGGGGTTGATGATGAAGAATGTCGTTTAAATTTCATTAATGTCAGTCTCCATTTTTATATATACATAATAAGAATAGGGCGAGAGGTGAAGCGTGCGGGATGACGGGGAAAGGTTGTCGCAGAGGAGAGGATTTTTTCTCCCGCACCGCTACCGTCGTCCGCCCAACGAGATTCTTTTTGCGCGCAATAAGAATTTAAGTCAGCTCCGTACGACAACAACGATATATTAACGACCGTAGATCGTTATATTGGCCATTATAGAAATAAGCCACGTCGTGCGCACCGTCGCCGAAGCCGGCCGAAAAATATAAACATTTCAGTTCTTCTGTCTGAGCATACGCTCAACAATGCGACACCGGGTCGACACCGAAAATAAAACGGATTTGATATCCAAAAGAAACATTACAATAAATATAAAATCAAAGCGGTTCGGAGGGGGGGGGTTATTAATTAAATATTTTGAACCTATCGACATTTCAGTTTGTAACGTTATGTTTGAAGTTGTTCTACATCTTAAATATAATAATTATAACGTGACGTTACTAAACTACACGGTCAAGTGAATTGGAAACGTCAGTTATCTGTCCATTTATCACACACGCAATGAATTTATCGTCAAGTCTACTTTAGGTAGAATTTTTTTTTATTTCTTGTCTCTAAACTCCATGAAATAGAACTTAACAAGTTAGAAATCTAGTAATCAATAAATATAATTTTTTAATAATTATTATTACAACATTTAAAAATGTGATAAAATCTAAAGCAGTTTTTACTACGATTTCAAATCCATTTTCGGATTCCTAATTGCAATACTTGATCGAATGACATAGATTGCAAATATATCTAAATTGTTATTTTGCGTATGTGGGCAAAAGAAAATTCGTAGATTCCAATCCCACTTGATTACTTGTTACATTAATTATTTTACAACATTTCATTACTGAAATCGATGTTCAACAGTCGATATAGGATTAAGTTATAGTTATTCGTGCACAGGTATACATGTAACAGATTCTCCGGGTTAAAATTGGTCAAACTGTTTATTTTAATTTTAAAAAAAGACACATTTTCCTTGGACGATGTGTTTATTTTTACTTAACTTATTTTGATATGAAACGAAGAGAAGTATACACATTGATGTATCTACTCAACCTCTTTAAGACATAAGTCGTTCACAGTCTCGCAGCTTTCACACTAGGATCGTCATTGTGTTTTTGATAATTTTTCCATTTTTTTTAAAATATTCGTGTATGAGATTCATCCAATCATGTAAAAAAAAAAAAAAAATTAAAAAAAACACCTTCATTGCCTATTGTTTCTATTCAAAAATATGTTTCTAACAAAAAAAATTGGGTAAGTGTTGTTATTATTAACTATGGTAAATTTGATATCATTTTTATAGCCATGATTACTTTCTACGTATGTATTTATATTTTCGTTGTAAATGCTTGATCTATCGAAAAAATTGTTCTTCTATTTTATTATCTTATTACCTATTCATTGATTGCTGCTTAATGGTCCATTGGGTGAGTGGGTGGTAGGTGCTAAACTAAAATGATTTGAATCACATTTTTTTTAAAAAATCCCGGCTTCACTATATACATTTATCACCAAACGTATAGGAAAATATAATAAAACATGTTAGAAGATTTTTTTTAATCTGTTCCAAACTAAAACTAATTGAAATAATTACTATACGCTTAACCAGATAAAATAGATCATAAATATACTATCGAACATAAAAACAATTCATCTGCGATTGCACTAATCATTTGTAAACAAACGGTATACAATCAGAATAGCGTACGAATACGTACAAAAAAAAAGTCTCTGAAAATTGTATAATTTTTCTAAAATCTAGATTATAAGATAATTGGACGTAATCTATTACATATTAGGTTTTTACTCATCTCTTAAAGTGTGCACTCGATACACTGATGAAATTCTTATGTAAATATCTGCAATCACGAAATGTATGGTAAATTCCATTACAGTGGAAGATAAATTAAAAGCTGGACGTTAAAAGCCGACCAAGAATAATCGAGTCAAACCCTTTGAATATGATACCAAAGAACGAACGAAGAAAGCACATCAATGTAATGAAATTATCTACGAGTGTCCTTAGACAAAGGCTAATTTAACTACTGAGTGAAACTTCACGACTTCATTATTCATTAAACGAATTATCCAAATTTAGTATGTATATTTTCTTGTAGTTTACATGCGCATCACAATGAGTTGACTAGTTAAAACACGTCATGTTGTAGCACGAAAAAAATTGTTTGTCTTCATTTTTTTTCCTTTCTAAAATTATATTGAATTTTTTTTTAATTTACTCATATTTTTGTACAAATTTATGCTTTATGAAATTGTTATTTATGTTCTTTTATGTATAATATAATTATAGCTTAAATGACTGTTCATCAAAGCTTAACCTTGAGTAAAAAATATGTCTATGATTATGTATTTATATGATTATGAAACAATGTTACAACCAACAGCCGTATAAAAATTATTTATTTATTTTACTTATTTACTTAAAAAATTATAAATAAAATTGAATATTTTTTTTTTTTTTTATGTAACTTCATAGTTGTCATGGCCAAGCAAATCACGATACACAATCATATTTTTATTTCTAAACGTCTGAGGCTTAAATCTAGTCTGATGTTAACACACTTTTGCTTTTCCGATTGCAAATTTAATTTAATTATTTTATATTTTATTTTAATATTTAATTTTGTTTAAACGAGGAAAAGTAAAAATTATATCTAACTTGTTTTTCTTTAAAAATTCAACTTGACAAGCTAAAAAATTGATTAACTTGTGCAATTTTGACTACAAGTAATATTTATAGTTTTTAATTAAAAAAAATAAATAAATAAATAAAAAACCGCTGAACTTAAGATACATTTTTATACGAGCTTGAAAAACAATGTATAATGTGTAATACCATTTTGGGTATATTTTTATTTAAAATGCCTATGCCTTTACTTACAAAATACAAGTATTTTTATAATGTTTTATTAACTCATGAATAAGATTACTTATAAATAATAAATATATATCAAATAAATATTTGATACTTCAATATTTATACTTTTATACGTCTGCATTGTTGTTATATAAACTCGAACCCTTCGAACTTCATATCTGAAACTTTGTTC
Organism: Sipha flava; assembly: GCF_003268045.1. Classification (NCBI taxonomy): domain Eukaryota; kingdom Metazoa; phylum Arthropoda; class Insecta; order Hemiptera; family Aphididae; genus Sipha; species Sipha flava. The sequence goes on along the minus strand of NW_020272945.1, from coordinate 119,710 downwards.
TGCGGGTAAATAATTTCTCCATCGATTGTGAACACAGATAAATACGTAGCCGTTATGTCACCTTCTTCCGTCGTATTAATCGCAGCGATGACCGTATCATTGGTACCAGGAACGAATTTGAAACTAGCGTAACCTCGATTTGGTATAATTTCGCCAATACGTTTCACCTGAAATCGAAAAATTCACAGCAGTGTTATATTTAAAATATTGGCGAATTTAACGAGGACAAAGAGGCTTATCCCCCCATCGACCTAAGACCTCGTTTAGTTTTGTAATGGTTGTGATGGAAAAATTATTAGTTAAAAACAATTTAATAAAATTTTTTCGAGAACGAGTGTATAAAGTTTTTATAGGTATCGCCAATATGATAAAAGTAATAAACCGACTAACTGATGCAACGACATCGACCATGTCAAATAATCTTATATCTAATGTATAGTTAAAACTTTTTTTTTTTTAATTTAGTTATTTTAAATGATTTGAAAAACTTTGAAAAAACAAAACAAATTTATAGGTCCACCACTGATCTATAATACGAATACAATATCAAATATCGCGTAAGGGTTTGACAATCGACCGCAGCTGTGATGCGTACCGTGACGTCATTGAAATCCGGTGTGGCCATCAGCAGCACGTTGGTTCCCTTATTTTCGTCTGCTTTATATTCGTACTGTTCCGCGGAAGCTTTTCTCGGCAAAAAGAACCATCGGCCGTGCACGTCGCTCCACACGCAAGCCTCGTGAGTCATGTAGCCCGGGTATTGTATGCCCACGGCCGCTCGGACTTTTACGAAGTTTTCCGTCCAGTTCAAATGTTTCACACTGCCGTACTGGTCTATGGTTTTCACCCACATCGACGCGTAGCTCTTTTCCGAGAGTTGGCCGTTGCGGTCAGGCATTTCCTTGCCATGAGAGCCCACGTAAAGTTTCGAATCCTTAACGGTTGCCCATTCGTTTTTCATCGCTGAAAAAACGGAATTGCACGAGTTTTATTTTCCCCGTAGAATTGCGTTGATTATCCGTCGGCTACCAAAGGATGATTTGATTGAAAAACATTATAAATTCCTACGTAGTACATAGTATTTCGATGCGTGTAAACGTAGCACAAATCAAGAATCCTAACAACAGCCTTTTGCGATTAAAAAGCGACAACGGTTCGTGCAAACTAACGCATACAGCGTAAACCTTAATTTTAATGTTAATATTACCGCCTTTCTGATGTCCGTCGCCTTCCACGACAATCACCCACGGTATGAGAACGTTGTTTTCGAACACGTACACCAAGCCAGTTTTATCATCAAGAGTGATCAGTCGCCCGTCGAATGTGACCAACTCGGACAGTTCCAAGCCCCGGCCATTTTTCGACATATCGGATTGGAGTTGATCGTTGTTGTCCACGGCAATATCCCATTCAACGGAGACGGTCTTGTTTTGTGCATTGTAAGTCAACGAGCCCTGTTTGAAATAACTAATCCACGTGTTGGATTTCGAGTGGCTTGTGGAATCAGCGTCCAGGTCACTGATAATCGCTATGCGAAACTTGACGCTGCCATCGGGCATCAATATTGGATCGGTCAGTGGGTATCTTTTATTGATGTATTGCTGAAACAGACGGCAATCAGATGCAGTATCATTTGTTGTAACCGATGATGTAGGTGCGCTGAATACAGTGTCACTGGTTATTGCCACCAAAAATAACAAACTGGTCCACTTAAGGTCCTGAAAAAAAAAAAAAATATTAAGATAAAATTATCTGCATTACAGCTGTTTATCATTGGTATACTATTCATAGTAAACGAACAATAAGCATTTATATTGTTTTATATTTAATATTATATTAACTTGGTCTTGTATTAAAAAATAAAACCCAATTAAACGTATACTATTTCCGTTTGTACATACCATTATTTATTTTATGGTGAACTGCTACTATAAGTAAGCAAGAACTGAAAAATTAATGGAGTCGAATAGCTTATATACTTAATGTATTTCAGAATAACCGTACAGATAACTGATAAATGTACTATTGCATTAAGGTTATCTAATTAGACTAAAGGTAAAATCATTGATTTGCATTTTATTTAATGCAACTTTTTTTTCTATTTTAGTTTTTAATTGTTTTGATACATATTTATTGATTTAATTAAAATTAATATCAGAATAATACATTTGTTTGGAAAACAATAAAAAAAAAAAAAAAAAATTATAATGTATAATGATATGTACTATATTGCATAATCATTTATAATAATTTAATGTCATTTATACATCTATATTGCATTGCACGATAATTACATCTAATTAATATAAAATGTAGAACATAGGCGTGTGCATGGGGCGAGCCCCGGCTTGACCGGAATTTTTTTGGGATAAAATTTAAACTAACCGTAGTAAAATTTCTATATATATATATATATATATTAGGGTGGTCCTTAGTTATAGAGGTTAAAAAAAAATTGAAAAATTTACACTCATGGGCTCGAAATTTTGTTTGGTATATTGACAAGATAATTTTAGTAAAATTTGAATTTGATAAGTCAACCACTTCACGTGCCTCAAAGGGGTTGAAGTTGTATGATAAAAGGGTGAATTATACATTTTCACCTGTAATGTCTTAAATTCTAAATTTAGACCATACATGTATAGGACTATTTTTATAGTAATGAATATTTACTACATAAAAGGTATCTTGTAAATTTTTTGTAAAATTAATACTTTTTCGTAAAATTAAGAAAAACCAGTCAAAGTCAATATTTTTGGAAAATGGTTATTTTTAGTTATTTATCTGTATTTCCTTAAATTTTATAGCTACACAAAAATTGTAAATTAGCAATATTATTCCACACAATATTATCTATAAAAAGTAAGTTTTAATTTTTTTTGGTACATTAACCTTTTTGTAAATAATCAAGAAAAACCTTAAGAATATAGGTTTTTACAATTTTTTATTTATTTAAATATGTTAATTTTTTAAATATTGTATTCATGTTACACAATATATTAATCAAATTTAATTTTAAGTTTATTCATTAAATATTAAAAAATAATATTAATTATGTATTATTAATAGGCATAAGTTTTCTTTGAAATCTCACGGCTAAACCCTGGATATTGTTGGCGATATTCTCGAATAACCTAAAAAAGTTACATGTATTTATATTATTTGATATAGGTAAAATATCACAAGATTATATAAATATTTCATACTTGTAAAATAAATTGTTTTTGATCTTCATTTTTAGTGAATTTTTCATTATATTCCTCCATCAATTTTACTCCACGTTCAGCTGTATCGTTAACGACTTTTAGTGCAGATAATATTTCTTTAGCTTGTATATACTCATCCAAGGCTTTCCATGTGCTTGGATCTTCTCGTAAAAAGTTAAAAGATATTTTAAATCGTTGAAATAATTTCCATGATTTATTATTAAGCAGGGCAAATGGAAGATCTTCATTAACAAAATTTGATACGAGTACATCGTCAAATTGTACGTTAATTTTTTTATTTGAACCTTCATTTTCTTCTTCGTTTATATTTTATTCGTATCCTTGCAAAATTTTATTTGCCATTCGATGTTTAGTATTGTAGTCAACTCGGTCATAAAATAATGAAAACATAGCACATTCTTCATTCAAATACCACAAGTGGTTTATAAATTTTTTTAAAGCGACTTCTCCCAATTTATCATTGTTATAATTCAATAACTTTTTTAAAAACATAATATCATTTATAGGAGCGGTAATAATATCTGGAGCCGAAATCCACACTTGAATATAACGTTCAACTATAAAACTACATATATCTTCCAGTGACTTATATACTTATATACTTATAGCTTTTGACATCCATCGAGCTAAGTGATAAGCACCTGGCTGACGAAATCGTATACCATTTGGAGGTATTCCTTCTAAAAATATTAAAACTAGCTGTATAAACTCCTTATAATCATCTCTCGGAAAGTGATTTTTAAGTTTGTCTACACAAAATAAAACAATTTCATCTGTAACAGCTTTTAAATTTTTATTTAAACTAGGAAATGTTGAATATATTCTAAAGTTATTTAAATCTAAATTTTTCCAATTATTTTTGAAACGCTTAAATAGAGGTATATCTGGACCAAATATAACAGTAATTCTGGTATAAACGAAAATTGCTTGTAGGACAATCTCAAAAATATGATGGCGGCACACAAAAAATAAAATATTACGATTTAATAATTGTTCTAAAAGAACACATGATCCGTTTAATCGACCGCTGTTAGACGCGGTAGTATCGAATACAAACGCCTGGACTTTATCTTCCACACACCATTCTTGTAATGTGTTGTGCACAGCAGAACAAATATCTTTTCCAGTACCTGAGATCAATGGAGGGATTTCTAAAAGTTTTTCTATATTTGGTGCCGTAACAATTATAGGAAGTTGTTCTATATTTTTTCTGTTTAATAAATCTGGAAGTCATTTGGAGTCCCAGTGTAATATAACAAAATTTAGGTCAAGATTTAAAAAGTTAGTTTTAACTGTCTCCGATGTTTGTTTACGTATATTTTCTCGAGCTTTTTTTATACTTGTCCTATTTATCACAAATTCAGAACAATTTACCTGGAAACATTCTGCTATTGCTGTTAATAAATGTACAGTATCCCGATCACTGATTTTGCATTTATCAAGAACTGCTGCTAAACGAGGTGTTATAATGTTTTGTTTTGCACGTGTTGGTTTTGAAGGCCTAGGAATATCATGTATGTCAACGGTTTCCTCTATATCTATATCTGTATCTATATCTTCGCATTCGGAATTCGAACTGCTAAAATCCTGAACTTCATCTAAAACTAAAATAGTTTGAATAAAATGGTTGTCAATACATAGAATACCGCCGTATGTATATTATATTATAATTAAAAATTACCTGTGAAATTGTCTGTTTCCTTCTGCTGTATATTTTTTATTTTTTCTTCTTCTTCTTGTCGACATATTTTACGATTTTCGACACCCGTCAATTTCATATCTATACCAAGCTTACACCCTGGACGCCCTTTTTGGCGTTGTTTTAATAAAAACTGTTTATCTTCTTAAATTTTTATTGTATTCAAAGCGTTTGCATGAGCAATATCAAAAATATCGTCTAATTCTTTTAAAAATATTTTATTACGTTTTTCTTATGTGTCTATTTTTCTTGATTTATTTTTATCCAATGATCTCCAATACTCATATAACTTTTTTAATTTAGTCGCACAGTCGGAAGAATACTGCGTAGGAATACGCGCTTTTCTCCAAAAAACCATACATTCATCGATCACCAGATGTGAACTTTCATTTAAATTTAATTTGACGAATCGCATATTGTAAAATAAAACACTTAGGCAATCTCTTTTTGATGGTAATTTAGAGCCAGTAATTTGGTTTTTCATAGTTCCAATTAAAAATAATTGTTGTCTAGGCATTTTATTATTATTTTATAAATTATCCTTAAAGTTAAACGTAAATAAAATAATATGTAAATAATCCAACTATTAAGTACACACGAATAATATGAAGGAAAGAAACCAATTAAATCTATTTCAACTTATTATTTGGACTTTATTTAATTGTCTGTTTTATACGGTAGGTAGCAGTCTTGTAAAAAATACTTTTGAAAAAGTATTAAAATACCAATACTAGTATTCGAATAAAATAGTATTAAAAATACTTATGAAATACTATTATAAAAATGTATTTCACGAATACTCACTAAGTATTTGAATACAAATACAAGTATTTTTTTTAATTTTATATTATATAATATTATAGTTAACCCCCCCCCCCCCCAATAGAAAAAATTGTGTCTATGCCACTGATTATATATCAGTTTAGGTACCTATATTATTATATTATGATACTAATTACTATAGATTTAACAATTTGAAAAATACAAAACATATCTGACTATTTAGAGGTCATGTTCACATATTTCATTCACATATTATATATATCTACTAGTATTAATACAATTAAATGACAAAAAAATAAATAAAAAATGGTATTAACTGTTAATATAGAACTATTTGAAAAAATTTCTTTAAAAATTACAGTAATAAACCCATATAAAATTGGATGTAGCATTTTTTAAATTTTTAACATTGTTATATATTACTTTTTCTGTTATACAATTTTTTTGTATTTATAAATTGAATCTCATTAATATAATGCTTTCTTTTTATATAATTATATTATAATATAACCTAGATAATGAGATAAAAATTTATCTTTGATACTCTATATTCATGAAATTAATAAACATGAAATTACATTTTTAGAGTTAAAACTTAAAGATTAAGCCGATAAAATTATTTTACATTTATACAGGTATGGTTAAAAACAAATTACTTTTTAGAAAATAAATATTACCAATTGTAATTACAATATAAATAATAACCATTGCATATTTTAATAAATTATTTACATTACTATTTATTGATATTTATCACAACCTATAACAATTAATACTTATTAATATAAAATTAAGCAAAATAATATTTAAAAAAAAATATATGATAGAATTAAAACGGTTTGAAATTTAACAGTTTTAAAATTAGAAATATTAAAATAATAACTTATTATTTTATTACTTATTAGATTCATCAATAATAACCGATTATTATTCTTAGAAGTAGGAACAATTATTAGGATAGAGAATTATTATGATTATACAATTATTAAAACGAACTTTGTGGTATTTAAATACAAGTATTTACAAATTGTTAAAAATACTTTTAAAAAGTATTCAAAATACTTAAAAAATACTTCAAAAAGTATTTTAATACATGTATTCAAATACCTGTATTCGAATACTTTACAAGACTGTAGGTAGTATAATAATAAAATATAATATTATCTACACAAGGGCGATAACAATACGTTATCTATACTTTTCAATTCTAAAGTTTATTATCTTAAATCTATATTTTATTATTATCAAAATTATATAATTAGGTTAGGTATATGTTTAATGTGATTCGTGTTTAATAAAACTGCATTAAATAATGATGACTTTGAAAAAGGGAAACCATAACATTTTAAAATATAAAAGTATTGGATGGATAATATTGTGTGGAAAAATATTGCTAATTTACAATTTTTGTGTAGATATAAAATTTAAGGAAATACAGATAAATAACTAAAAAATGAACCATTTTCCAAAAATTTTGACTTTGACTGGTTTTTCTTAATTTTATGAATAAGTATTAATTTTACCAAAAATTTATAAGATACCTTTTTTATAGTAAATATTCATTACTATAAAAATAGTCCTATACATGTATGGTCTAAATTTAGAATTTAAGACATTACAGGTGAAAATGTAGAATTTACCCCCTTATCATACAACTTTAACCCCTTTGAGGTACGTGAAGAGGTTGACTTATCAAATTCAAATTTTACCAAAATTATCTTGTCAATGTACCAAACAAAATTTCGAGCCCATGACATAACATTAATGAAGTTCATAAATAAGGACCACCCTAATATATATATATATATATTAATATTTTCGTGAAAATCAATTAATTGTGTTTATATCATTTGATTTTAAAGAACTTAAAGTTTTACTTTTAACTTCAAAACTATATACAGTAGAACCTCGATAACTCGAACCTCTATAAGTCGAATTTTCGATATCTCGAAGGAATGCCTTAGCCCCTGGCTTCCGACATATGATATATGTGATAAATTTTCTCTATAATTCGAATTTCGCTAACTCGAATTTCTCGATAAGTCGAAGTAATTTTAGTTAAATTTTAGCTTATAACTCGAAGGTCAAATAACCAAGTACATATGTATGTATGTATTATTATAAATAACGATAATCGTAATCGAAAACCTATTAATATTATCAATCTTATCATTACCTATACTACTTAAAAGGTACAGTTATAAATTCAACGATATATATAATATGTCTATAATACGATATAATGTCTATATCTCCGATGAGTTACGTTTATCTACTTTATTAGTGTATTTATTACTGGTAAAATTATACGTCAATTGAAATACGAAATGTATACGTCGATATTTAATATAATGCTGACACAGCTGATGTTCAGTTTATTTTGTCAAGACAAGATGGAAAAACGCAGTTTAAAGTCTCTATCTTTCTTTTTATTCTTTTATTCTACTTTATTTATTACATTATACTTTTTTAACATTTTAATACAATATACATACCTATATAGTACATACATTATTAATTTATTAGTAAATACATAAATAAATAAAATTATAAAATTAAAGTCTTTGTGTTTTTAAATAAAAAATATTTTCGATAACTCGAATTTTTTGGCAGATTCGAGTTATCGAGGTTTTCTATAAGTCGAATTTTCGATAACTCGAACTTTTTTTTCGCCCCCAACCGATTCGAGTTATCGAGGTTCCACTGTATCTAAAAATTAGCAATATAATACTTGATTTTATGTGTAGATATAAATACTACATTGTTTTTAATTTACAGGGGAATCTACTATGTTGAAGTGTTAGAAAAAAATTAGGGGTACTGTCTAAGTATTGGGACACTAATTGTATTCAAGCTCAAACGGAAGTTGAAGTCTGTGCAGACCTATGATATAGAAAATTAACTTTATAAACAATAATAACATAATATTATTAATCGTGTACTGTTGAAATTGTGTCTTACCTACTTTTTTTTTTATAAATAATTATCATTAAATTTCAACCACATTAAAAAATATTGTGATAGATTTTGGAAAATATGGCTTCAGTTTTATAACCCTATTATGTTGCTGGATACAGCCATAGGTCATAAAATAATGGATGGGCCGTTATTAATTATTAATACTATAATGAACATTTAAAAGTTTTTAGTTATAACTGTTTTCAGAAATCGTATTATTATAATGAAAAGATTCCTTTTTTTGAAACTGGAATCGGTGAACGAAAGCATTTTTTCTTTCTCCCCCTTATTTATATTACCCGTTTTATAGTATATATAAATATTTTTTATAAAATCCATCCTACAAGTAGAATCTTCTGCACGCAAATTTTGTGAAAAATCCATTTTACTTATATATTAGTGTATAGTGTGTTCTTTTCAAACTTCAAATTTTTACTTACCCCCATTTGGTCAATTTTGAAAATATAATAAAACCTTTTTCTACAAAAATTGTTTGATAAAAATCTAAACGAATATTTGGATAAAAAATTAGAACTGTCATTAAAAGGTAAATTTTAATAAGTGCCCATATATAGTAAGGATTGAAAATTGTCAAAAAATATTTATTTCATTGCTTTCGAATTATTTATTTTCATACAAGTTCGTCCAGCTGAGATGTATAAAGTGGTTTATAAAATCATAATTACACTTTTTATGTATGTATTGTAAGTAATTTGTTATTTACTCGTATATACTCATTTTTCGATATATAAATTTATATATATATTTATATATTTTGTTCGCAGGTCTCATGGGAAACTTTGAAATAACTATTACATTTGTGGGTCAGGTCTTATTTTTATAACATTTTTTCTGATATTTAAAGGGGGTTAAGGGAACCCCCTGCGATCACGCCTATTTATGGGTTAATTCTTTATATGTGATTTTGATAAAACTTTTTTTGAAATGATATGGATGCATATTCATTGTGTAATAGTCAACTATAAATGCATAAAATACAGTTATACAAAAATGTATATATTCTTATGAGAAATAAAATGTAATGTTATTCTAGTTGGACGTCAAGTTATTTCATTACAGTTTCTTAACTATTATAGTATGTATTATCTTAAGGTTAGCTTAGTTTACAGTATATAGCTGATAAATAAGTTTCGATTCATTTAAGTCATTATCGAGTTTATGCTATAGCCGTGAACACATTAAAATATAATTTTCCCTAAGTAATAAAATAATTGATACACATTGATCAAATATAATTATTAGTTGAAAAGCATTGTTTTGAACTATGTTAATTTCAACAAATAGAAAAGGAAAATCAAATTTTAGCGAAAATTTAGCGTTAAAATATAACACTCAAACGTGTCTAATTATTTATATTGTACTCAATTAAAAAAAAAAAAATATGAAATAAAACCATTTAATTATTCCGAAAAATGTATTCCTTAACTACTATAAAACATTTATTTATTTAACATTTCATGGTTAATGAATAACAACCAGAAAAAATTATCACTCTATTTATAATTTTAGGATATGGAATCCACGTACATCATTTTTATTAGTTACAGTTAACATTTAATAATAATAAATTCTAAGAGCTGAGAGGTAAAAAAAAATACATTGATTTTATATTACATCGATAGATAATTCAAAATTCAAAAGTCTTATTAATATAATAGTGCTAGAGTTAATAAAATGTAGTAAATTGATCATAGACCTAACAAATATTTTGGTTGTATAATACATTGAAGTGTTTAGTCAATGAAAATATTATGTTCTGTCTTGTGCGTACTCAAAACGGCCTAGATTTCGAATATTATCGATCATTTTACCATGGTTAAGTTGATCATATTGATTTTGATTGTTAAATCTAAATTATCAATATGGTAGATTTCTGTTAAAAAATGTGTTATGGGCATGGATTTAAAATAAATTTTCGAACTTTGGTCGGCCAACTTCACGGACGTTAGATTTTGTTTACACTAAATCATATTTCACACCGTGTTTACGATCAAATTCTTCAGAGACGCCGCGAAGGAACTAAGACGGTGCTGAACCAATTCATTACTTAAAATTTGACCACTAACATAAACAACATAAGCGGTCTATGGGTTTAGTGAGTTGTTGTTGTGGAGTTAGGTTTTTTATCTTTTTTTTTATCAATCGGGTCTTGTACATGAAAAAACCGGTCGGAGTTGATGAAAATCTGACGGGCTAAGTTGTTATCCCCATCACTTACATTTCTCCCGAACCGCAATCACAAACCATACCGATAGTGAGTTCAATATCCGACGAGTGACTTAAAGTGATTGTGATTTAAATTTATGAACGTTTTCCGACAGCGGTGCAACCAACCGACCGATAAATGTCCATACACCTTCAATTGATTTACTACGTATGCTCACAACGTCTTTAATTTTTAATTGGCAAAAAAAAAATCAAAAAACCTATTGGAATATAATTTAACTACCTCTTGTTTTTCTCTAGAAGTCCATACCACCGTGAAAAAATTTAAATTTTCGTTTAAAATAATATTTTTTTTTATTATTTTTTTTTTTTTTATTATTATTATATACACAATCTATACCTAAGGGTATAATAAGAGTATTTGCTAAATTAGATTAAATACATGAATAAGCTTGATAAAAGCAGCCACCCAGTGATGACACTTTTAATTGAGGTTATATTAATTTATACATATATCTATATTTATATTATTATTCTTTTTTTTTTTTTTTTATACTATTAACAAATCTCTACATCAGTTGCGTTTTAAGCGCCTTGGAGGATTGCCCGGGATATCATTTGATGAATGAGCTTTAATTAGAGGATTAGAATGAGATGCTAGACGGTTGTGGAATCTTTTATAGCAAGTTATTGCTTCTTCTTTTACTGTTTTGATATTAAGGTCTGAGTGAAGGGTATGGTTTGAAACGTAAGGAGGGGAGTTAGTTAATTTTCTTTTAAAATAATATAATATTAAAATATAATATATACATTAGATATTCGAAGAACAAACATTTAGATGCATATCGCATATTATTTGTATATATTAAAGCGAAAAGATTTTCGTGGGATTTAAATCTGGCAATGAAACTTGCACTATAAATCACAGCATTAAATATTGTAAAAATGCAGAAACATTTCATCAAAAAGCACGTAATTAGGTAAAAGTATGTTAGTTGTCAGCTCAGTTCGTGAATTTATTTATTTATCTCAGCTGTACATTGGAATGGTGCTAAGGTTTACAATAAAAATATATTCAAAAATATACTAATTTAAAATGAAGTATAAACAAATTAAAATAATAACCAGCGAAATAGATGTTTGAACGAATTTTTTTTTTTAACACTTATAGTAGTGTTGTGATGTAAATAAAAATAGATTCCGAATCGAAATAATAGCGTTATACATGTATAAAAATGTATGAATTAATTTTTATCAGACTTCTGATAATATATAGCTTTAATCTCATTTTTTCTCCTCTATAAAAAACGGTCAGTATATACGAGTAGTATATAAGAATATGTTGATAAGTAGGTTATTTAAACATTGATTGAACTCTGTGTTAATCCCGACACCTAATAATATAAACTTACTATGATGTTTCATAAATAAATTTTAGTTTAAAAAAAATATACTGACTTTTGACATACTTCATTAAATTTAACAATCTATTTACAGATTAATTAAATACGTAAGACTTTGTATCACATTTTAACATTTCGGCGCGTCTCAATGAATTAGAAGTCTCTGTTTCACATAGATCTAAGAACACGAACGTATGTGTTTTTAGGAAAACGTTTAAGTTAGTGTAATTAAAATACTGGTGTATAATATATTTAACATTCATTACAAAGTTATAACGAGAATTGTATTGCACTAGAAATAATCAAAACTTTGATATTCAAAAATTAAATTTCACTGTCGAATAAAAAACAAAACAAATTTTTCAACAAAATATTACAAAACCAAAATAATTATACATGAGTTTTGAATATAAATAGCAAAACAATATTGTATATTTGTATATTGTTGTATATATTGCTATGTTTATGTATGATTTAGTGATGGGGTAGAAGCGACTATTTATTATTACCGACTATTAGTTGGTTTCATCTTGTACTATCGACTAATTATTCGACTAAAATTTGAATAACCAACTATTTATAAATAATAAATATTATTCGATTGCGTACGTTGCTTAACGGTGGTACCTTTTTCAACCTTTTTCATAATACGATAGCGTACGTTATTTTCGTGAAACGTTGTCATGCTAAAAGGAATTAATAAAAATATGGGTCTATCTGATTTAAAACGGGCAAAGCTTCTATTAAAATCTATGATCTGTATAAACATTTAAAAAATATTATCGTCTATGTATCTAAAATTGCAATTTTTTACCAAGGAAAACATTTTTAGATAATTTTTTATGTAGGTACAAATTAATGACCAGAAAACGTATTGTTGAATTATTATTTTTGTATTAATAATATTTATTTTTTATGTTACAATTTCAGTATGTAGTTTGTACGTAGTGTGTGCTGGTGTATTGGATTTATATTTGTTACTGATAGATAGACCGGTTTTAAAGTAATTTTAATTAATTTTTACTAGGTATATTATTTTGTAAGCTCGTTCTACGTACCGATTCAGGTTAAGACGAACAAAACTTTAAATGAAACTTCTTCAAAACGTACAATGAACTTTAAAAAACAGTAAAAATGTATTATTATAAATTTTATAACATTGCATACGTAATCGTGTCGTTTTATGGAATTCCACTGTTGTACAGCAAAAATATGCAATCGTGTTTTCAAAAAGGTTAACCGTACGCAATCGGGTTTTACCCAATTAATTATGTAGACAGCAACCATTTTATATGACTGAAATAAGTCCTAGGTCAGGGAAACTCCACGGTTAGGTGAAATACAAAGATGGGTGAACAGTATTGCTTTACTGGTTCTCTAAACTGAAAGTCAATGTATTATTGCTCTCGAAAAAATTATTCTGAAAGAGTTCTGGTGGATTAGTTTATATTTAAAAATATAGTTGATATATTAGAAGAATCGAATTTTTTAAGAAAAAGATTAAACTTTTACAAAAAAGGTATATAAAATTTGGGAAAATTGAAAACTTTAAGTGCCTATTAACAGCACAAATTTAGTTATTCGTTGATATCTTATACATCACCGGAGTCTTATTATTAGCGTTTTTCCCTTAAACTGCACCACGGTTAATTGGTTTATATGATAAACCGATAAACTCAAAAAGTAATACACTTGAGTACCATAAAATATTTCCATTTAAATGTCAATAAATGAAAATATAATTGTAATTTTTAGAGCTTTCAATATGGTCTAAAATGATGATGTGCAGTTTACGCTGATTCCGTATTTATAATTTGTATCACACCGACTGTAACAGTGACCTTCCTATAGGTTATTTGGTTATATATATATACGTATATATACATACCCATTATAAGTTCGTATCTATAAAGTAAAAGGTTAGAATGGGTGGGCCATATTTGGAGATCGGAAGGTATTGCAAAAAATCTATTCACTGGAATACTAAACGACGGTAAAAGACCTAGGGGTCGACCAAGACAAATATGGGAGCACAGAGTGAAAACGGATCTCACGGAAATCTCAGAAGAATTAATAAGGATTGAAGATAGCGAAGACAGATATAGGTGGAAAGATGTGGTTAAGGCAGCAATGGTCCTAAATGGACTGTAAAAGCTCGAAGAAGAAGAATATACATATATAAACACAGTTTTGGATATTTTTACTATTCTTTAGCCCCACGGATTCAAATATCTGAGTGAAAGTTGCCATTAATCACTTAAGATCAAAAAGGCAATTCGATTAAAATAACGTAAATGTTTGTCTTTTAAACTGATCAAATAATAAACATAAGTAATCCAACCGCATACCAATATTATAACCTCTTTTAAAAAGCACACATACGTTCGATTTAAAATTAAAGTTCTCGAGAAACCATATTATTATTATGTATAATAGTATACCGGTAGAGCTTTTAATGGAATTACCTACTGCTAGAGTGATGTGATTAATGGACCGGCTAATTAACTATCTCGATTTCACTCGACAGCGTCGGCGATTATATTATACGTCTATAGAAACTCTTCATCTGCAGGAGAGTAATCGAATTTGGTTGACCAAAAGGTCCACTTCAAAGGACCATCGATAAACTCGGAGAGTATAATATTATATTAATATTTTATAACGAAACTCCTTAAGTGATATTTCGAAACACGCATTTAGCAAATTTAGTATAGTTTTTCATTGAGCCTGTTTCCTTTTATTTCATTACTTCATTGTAAACGTATAATATATTCAATGCTCAACACACAATGTTTCATAGTATTTCCAATTAGTTCTACAAGATAATATGCCTATTTGTACAAGCGCAGAAATATATAAATTTAAAATTAATATTGATAGATTCATTAAATACGATGTATATATAAGAAAAGTTAAATTAAAAAGCATTACATTTTAACTGGATTTGTAAACTTTAAATTTGAATAGAGAAACACTCACTTTTGAAATCTACAAATTGTAATTTTATAATATAACATATTCACAATATATAGTATATAATCATTTTATAAGTAATAACAGAAATTGTGTTTACAAAATAAGTATATAACATTAATAAATAAATATATACAATATACGTACGTAATTTTATGGATTGTATCGATTAGAGTTAGAAATATGTTATTACATTTTTATTACACTCATACAAGTATTTCAATTTATCATCACAAAATAACTTGTTTTTATGATTCAAAACGCAAAAGTTATTTAAATATCAACATGGTGAAAAAGTTTAGAAAGAAAATGTGTATTAAATAAATTATTCATATAATATTATAAATTAATAATAAATTTCGATGGAAATATAGGACATTTTTTTGACATTTATAAAAAAAAATAATATAAATAACACAACTTTTGAAAAATACATCAAAATACTCATTAATGATTATCAAAATATATCATTTTCGTTAATTTAGACGTTGATGTTAAAAGTTTCTAATAATTCATGTTTTTACACTAATGTAGTATTATTAGAATTGAGAATTTAAAAAAAAAAATATGTTTAAATTTATTTTTTAACAATATAACTTACAATTTATGTGTAATTTGGGACATAGGCTATATATATGTTTACAATAACGCCATATTTTATTAAAAAAAACGGTAAATATAAAAAAACTAGGTGACCTGACAAACGTTGTTTTGTCATATAAATTATTTTTAAAAAAATAAATATATTTGAAAATGTTAAATATTTATTAAGATAAAATATATAATTCAATTTTCTTTGTTTCGAATGTAAAGCCTCTATAAGACATAAAATGATTTTCCTTAGTAATTTCGGTCAATAGAATACTGAACACGGATAATTATGGTATACTAGGAAAGACGGTCTCTAAGGGAGTTTTGTTAGTCTCCAGATTTATATAAATTTGAAAGCAATGAAGCATAGACAATATTTAGGAACATAATATATTTTTATTGTCTTATGCTATGTTTACCACATATTATTTATATCAAATTTTATTTATACGTTGTTATGGAATATACTTGCACTTACATTTTCCGATTGATATTCATGAAATGTCCAGTCGTGATATAAATCCCATACTCGAAGATCCAATTCGTAAAACAACATATTCGATTTAATTATACTCAATTCAAATAATTATATAGACAGTTATCAAAATTTGAAATTTAATATTTTAATTTTAAAGCTCAACTTTAATTTAACATAAAAGTTAAAATATTTTCAAATAAAACATTTTTGAACAGTTAAAACTAGAAATAAAAATTGAAAGTATGTAAATATTTTAAATTTAATGTATAATTCAATGCCTGTACATTTTTAAAATATTTTACCTGAATAAGACTAGAGTGCTACTCAATATTATGTAAACTACTTTAAATGTACAACATAATAATAACTAATATTTTTTTTTATGTAGAAACAAGATAAAATGATAATACCTTATATATATTTATGACTTCTATTTTATAAATGTTGAATAGCAAATGGTGTTGATAAAAAATAAATAAAATAAATATTATATAATTCGGCTAAAATAAACCGTGTCATATATTTAACTCGAATAGAGCACTAAATATCTAAGTTAATTTGTTTAAAAAATTTCAGTTTTTACGTTACGGTGCAGAAAATTCACTATTTATTTTATTTAATTATTGATAATGTTTCAAACATAATATTTATTTAATTAAAGATATTGTTTCAAATGAAAATATAGTGATGATCATAATTTCATAAAAATAAATCGAGAAAATGGTCACCGTAATGACGTCAAAGAAATGATACATATATTTGATCAAAATGTAAGAAAAATAGTATATCAGGGGAAAATTGAAAATTATTAAAACAGCTCTACAAATAAAATTCTATAAAAATGTTCAATGGTATCAGAAAATATAACATGTATTTTCCTTATGCATTTATCAAGGAAAAAATCCGGATTTGCTGAAGTTTGAAAATCCGAATTTTCGGAATGGATAATGCAAAATTTGAATTTTATTTTCAATCCGGATTTTATAAATCCTTATAATTAGATTTCTTTTATGTATTACTTTTAGTAAAGTCATAATAAAAATATACTTTAATTTAATTAAATTATAACGTTTAATAAAGGTGTTTAATATTTGCTTATACGATTCAAAAACTTGTCACAACTTGACTTTTATTTCAAATCATCTAAAAACAATTTAAAAAATGTCAAAACTGTTAAATATGTAGGTTCAACATTTTAAACTCAATTTAGTACAAAAATCCATGTTTCGAAATTTATGATCTAAAAACAATTCGTTTTGATTTATGTGTTAAATGATTGATTAATAAGGACAATAATGTATATGTGACAATACGTAATATCTATCTATATTATTGTGTAGTAGAGATTGGACGGTACAAACAAATATTACAATACAACTGAAACAGTTTTAATTGATCAATTGTGTATTACTAGTGCTCTTTATAATTATCTTAATTTCCTAGAATTTCGAAAAAATTCTTTTGCAAAAATATTACGAACTTGTACATCATTTATATATGAAAATAAGTATGACAGCTAGTGCGTTGTACTTTTACGAGCCACAATATACTTGAAATCGTAAATATTATGCGCAAAGCGTGTGTTCAGGTTTACAGTTCGTGAGATAACGGACAGATGACTCGAATAAAAACTGTGAACCACCTACTGATTATATTTCGTATAATTATTCAAGCATACGTCTTCCTTCGAGATATTGCATTGCCGCGTTGTGTTGTTTCAGTGGCGTCTTTAGTAATTATCTGCTCAGTGACTAAGACGGAATGCAGTTAAAAATAAATGGCCTTACTTAATTTTGGTTTAGACGTGTACTTAAGTTTCGAGAACCGATGGAGCCGGACTTGAACGAATACACGCGCTCGGCGGCGGGTGGGCGTGAGCACGTGACCTAACCGTGAATTATGCACAGTGTACGTAGTACGTGCTCATTGACGGGAGGAAAAAATGAGACAGTAATCCCTGTCTTAACCCGATAATTAAGAAAATAAACGGAAAAAAATGTCTTTCCCTCGCCGCCACCGTCCGGCGACCCGGGGGCCACTTAATGTAAAGATCCCTCGGTAAAATAAATATAAACAAAAAAAAAAAAGAAAAAAATCTCCTTCGGTAGTTTTCATTTCACTCCGCCTTGCCTGCGCGCAAGTCCTTGTAAACTCTTCGCGTCGCGACCCGCAACCCGCGCATCGTTCCGCGTGCGGCTGTCGAATACATTACGTTATTACTGTGTTACGTAGACGTATATTGCGTGTATTATAAATGTGTACAGTCATTTTTGTCCTGCGCACTTTTTTCCTCGCTTTTAATCCCGGCACTTAATTTGCGACGTCGATGCCGTTGCGTGCGACTGCTGGGGAGAATATTGCCTGCGCAAAAAAAAGAAAAAAAAACAGAAAAGAAACATCAGAAATCCCCCCCCCCCCCGGTTGATGAGTCCCTGTTTTAATCGCGTTCCCCTCCGACATCGTTAATTGACCGGACGCATTTTTCCCTTTCTTTACATTTCGTAATCCCGGCGAATTCAAAACACACTTTACACGGATATTTTTTCCGCGCACCCTCTTCATCGCATCGCGATCCTCTTCCGTACCACCACCCGAAGGGCCGCTTGCCAATCCACCGCACTGCGACCTCCGCGCGGTCCTCCGGCAGACCGCGGTCGGTATTCATTTTTATTTTTTCATTTCTAATCCATAATAGTGTTTCTTTGCTCGAGGATTACGACGTGGCCGAGGAAATTGCTTTCTTTCGAATAATAAATTAAAATGATGCAAATAAAAAATGAGAAACAAGAAAAAGAAAATTATAATATTTAATGTATTAAACACGCCTTAAAATTCAGCATTGTTACATAACATCGCGTAAAGTATATCTCAATAGTTGGGTAACGGTGTTTATTTCTACTGTTGTTCCAACAAAAAAAAAAAAAAAACTCCTTTTCGCCAACCTAGTTTTTCTGTAGCTGGTTTTTTTTTCAAAAATAGTAGAATTATATAATAGACTGTTGTAAAATAAATGCTTATACCAGAATACTTGTATATATTTAAAATAAATATTATCATATTGACAATAAATACATCAAAATCTACATCATTTGGTCTTAAATCTGCATAACTGTTTTTACAGTTGAGTATAATGTTTGCCAAAATATAATTCTTCCATCTATCGGATTAGTATTTTTTATACTAATATCAACGCATGTTTCTTTTAATCGTGATCTTAAATTTTTTTACTTCGTTTTAAATCAAATCTAATCAGATTATAGAAAAATTAGGTTGGCGAAAAAGAGTTTTTTTTTGGAACAACAGTAGAAATAAAAATAGATACCGTTACCCAACTATTGAGATATACTATATGCGATATTATGTAACAATGTTGGGTGTGTCAACTGTAATTAACGAATAACATATTCATAAAAAGTATTTTCAAAAATAACGGATTATATCCTGACTCTAAAACAAAGAACGAGAGAAACAGGAAAGTCGAAATCCACAGAAAACGGTAACTCTGAAGTACCAAGCTGACAGCTACTGAAAAAAAACTGTACCATGATATTAGCTACCGCACATACACCTATTGAAAATGATTTAACACAATCTTTAAATTTTTTTATTTATTGTACAACATACCATAGTGTTACATGAATATAAGTTAAGGATATATATTATAAAATAACGTAAAACGGAGAAGATTATTACAAACAGCAATAATTATATATTGATATTTTATTAAAATATTATATTTTAATTATAATGTTATACATCTTTATTTTAATATTCTTATTATTCTTATTAATATAAGATTGCACAAGTTTTGGTAAAATTAACTAATTAACTAATTTTACCGTCGACCAAAGCATGTTGTGATGCAGACAGGTCATGGAGTATAATATTTATTTATTTTTTACATAGAAAAAACGTATTAACTGGTTCAATTGTATGACATAAATAATTTTCTGTAGAATAGAAGAATTTTACACAATATTGACTTTCAGAGGGTATGGAATTGTAATTTCATTTTTTTTCTATTGATAATTTGTATTTTATAACATTCTCATGATATATCCACAACGTTGTATGTATTATTTAGTAATAGTATATATATTTGTAGTATTCAGCTATATCTAAATTAAAACTAACTGTAATTTACAATTTTGATATAAAAAGAAAAATTCATCTTAATGTATTATGGGAGTTTTAAAAATGCATAACAAGTATTTTTTTGTTCAAATGAATTATTACTTTTAGAGTCATTGTGATCTGTTATTACTCTTATATTGATGGAATATTTAATTCTCTAATTTATATATATATATATATATATATATATATATATTTTTTTTTTTTTGATTCAATTCACCAAACACTACATTGCCGTTACTTAAAAGTTATTTATAGAATTTTTAAAATCAA
Organism: Sipha flava; assembly: GCF_003268045.1. Taxonomy (NCBI): domain Eukaryota; kingdom Metazoa; phylum Arthropoda; class Insecta; order Hemiptera; family Aphididae; genus Sipha; species Sipha flava. Next base: position 99,004 of record NW_020272945.1, on the reverse strand, counting down.
AAAAAAATATTTTTGGTGTAAATGTATTTTAATTTTAAATGTAAAAATTCTTGTTCATCACATTTTGGTTTATTCTTATAAACGTCCGAATATAAGAAGAAAAAAAGTGTTTCAAAGCAATTCGCTCCTTTATGATCGTTTAAACTTCTTTTCGCGCAACCTGTGGACCTGTAGGAAAATAATACATTGTCGATTTTTTTAGATGCCGTAAGGTAAACGTTAGATTTTTCGTCCCCCTCTCGAGGGGTAACCACAGGCAACAAGCAACGGGGCTCCGCCTATGACGCCTGTTCGCGTGGTGCGCCGATCGCCTGGGCGGCGTCTTCGTACCTTTAGTTGCCACCCGACGCCTGTCAACTGGATTGTCCTTGCTAACACTTCATTTTAGTCAATAATTTACAAACCAACAAGCACAATATGCGATTTTAATGCTTTTAAAAATAGGGGTATAAAAATTTAAATATTTTCTCGATTTTATTGAAACGCGGTGATTTTTTCATGCTTAAATCATCGATCAATTATTCCTTGTACATCAGAATCTTGTCAAATTCTACCAATACTATTAGTTATTATAATAAAACGACCATGATCTACAGGAGATTTTTGAATATTACACAAGATGTAGTAAGAATTTATGATTTTTTCCCCTCATATTTGTACAAAAAATAAATATATAGTTCTTTAGACTTATATAAAAATATATAGTTTTTACGGTTATACAATATTTATAATAGTAATTTATTAAATAAAAATAAAATATCATTTAGCCTAACATATTTTTGAATACGTAAATACCCATAATGAAAACATGGTTACATTGATAACATGTTCGGTCAATATCATCGTTATTATTATAGTAACAAAATTTTATGCAGATTGATAACCACGACTGTTTTTGTACTTGGCATTTTTCGAATAATCAAATTTTGAACTCTACCTCGTTTCAAAAAACAATACGCGCCGAACTATAAATTATTGTAATACCATAAACTGTACAAATTATACAATTAACTCATTATCTCGGATATCCTTAATTATAATATGCACTGAAGTTGAATTGTATCACTATTCCGAAAATGATGTAACATTTATTCGAAAATGTGGTTCAAATAATTCAATTTTAATTTAAAAATCTAAGAATAATCATATAATAGGAAACAAATGATAACATCAAATATAAAATTTGCTATACCTACGATTTTTTTTTTAAATTTTAAAAGATTAAGAAACTGTATAGTAAATTGAACAATCTCATGCTTTACTAAAAATAAATATTTTACTGATAAAATTTTAATTATTTTATTTAAACTTTTTTCGTCATAAATTAAATTTAAAGTTTTATTGAAATATATAAATACCAATTCTATAATTTTAATAGTGGTTACTAAGATATAAATTAAAATAATCATTGTTATCGATGTATTCATTTTTTTAAATAGTGCAGACATAATTTATTTAACGAAATTGTTGTACATATGTAATTACTGGTACTTTATCAACACTTTAAAATGTACACTATTATAACACATCTGTTTTAGTAAAAACCAACATTTTTTATTATCATAAATAATATACTCAATGCGTGAAGCTTTATAGAACCAATATTTTATTACTACTTATAAATAATTGTTTTATTTGTGTTTTATAAACAATACCAAAACATACCTATCACTTTTTCATCACTATATCGTTTCACACATACTCGTATATTTTAAAGAAGCCTTTCTACTAATTTTTAATTAAAAATTTGAAGTTCATATATTTTTATTTTAAGATGAAATAAAATATCAATTTTTTTAAGTTTCCTTGATTATCATTTTATCTAAAAAAACATTTATAACTTACAGAATTTAATATTGTAAATCAATCTTTTACTTCAATTATTTCTTGAATATAATTTATCATACTAAATATGAAAAATTTTGAACGCCATAAAAATATCCTTGCGTTTTACCGAAATAAAATATTAAATCATAAAATTACACGTTTCCTTCAGGATAGACAATAGCCAATGAATGGCGTATTGCATAGGCAATTAAAGTGACGTAAATGTTTATTGAGTATAATTATATCGAATTTAATTCTTAGGAAGAAGTTATCACTCGTTATAACGTAATACTAATTATTAATGGAGTTATATTATAAAAAGTAAAAAAAAAAAAAAAGATGAAACTTTTACTTACGGAAATATTATACTTCTTTTAAAATTATTTTATAAAAATCGCGTATATATTTCATAATTTACTATTTATATCCTAAATGAAATAAGACACCGCTTTTCACTAAACTATAATACAATAATAGTTATTATTACAACTATGTAATTAAGTAAATCTCATACTATGAGTGTTACACCTATATAAAATAAACGACATGAGCGATTTTAACTGATGTTTAATTAATATTCACTATATTTCTTATTATTATTATTATTATTATTATTAAAATTATTTAAATTCCATACAAAGATACTAAAAATGTGATATACTCGAAAACGTAAAATTGTCCATGCGTTTTTATATAAAAATAATAATAAGAGTAGTACCAAAATGACATACTTATTACATATGCATAACGCATATTCAAACAAACGTACAAAATATGCATAATATTTTGTGTGCATATAAAAAATATATACATACATATTCTGCATGTATTGTAGTTTCTATAGACTACAGCTTGTGGTGAATTTATAGATGTCACAAAACAAAGAATTAAATGTGGGGACGTAATCAGGTTGCCACATCAAATGTGAACGGAAACGACGTTCTTATTTTAGTTGATTTTGCTTACTCATGCTCATGTAATTGATAATTTTTACATGGGAAAAATTTTCACAGATCAAAGAAAAACACTAATATTATAACATACGAGTGTATTTTGTTTGACATCAGTATTAACTATGGGCTACGATTTCTCTAAAAAATGTTAAATTTTCACACAAAATACAATCAGTTGTCACATTATTAAAACGAAGAACCAATGATGAGAACAACATTTCGCAACGTCTCTTGTTCATAATTATAAATGTTTTTCCAAATATTTTCGAAAAACATCACATAAATAATTTAGTTCGATTACAAAAGAAAAACAATTTATTCATATACTTTCAATGTTAGATAGTTCAAAATAATTATAAAAAAAATCCAAGTTATATAACACGAAAAGAAACATACAACAATATATACTTAATGGTACGTCGCATCATACGATCACAGTATGTGAGCGCAAAACTTGTTCATAAGTTGCATTAATATTCCACAGTATTCGTACTTACTATATTTTTTAAATTATACGACTCACATTTACCCTTAAGTTGTATGAATTATGTATTATCGAAACTATAATAATTATACAAAATTATTGATAGTTTAATTTATTTTTATTGCCTGCGGTTATAATTATACACGCAAATATACTTAATATTTTATATGACAATTATGTTACTTAATAATTTGAATACCAGTTCATAATTATAAATAAATAAATTCATTATATCCTATCAATATGAATGAAGTAATACTATAATTATTTTCAAATACTAACATAGTTTACAAAAATATAATGAAACCCGTTAAATTATTTAACATAAACAGTTTTTTTATAATATTTTCAATACGCAAATAAATACAATATTATGTATGATTCTGTGATTAGATAATATATGTTAACATATTATAGCCTTAATTGAAGAATACTAACTATTATTAATAAAATATTACCGATTTTTAATATATAAAAGTATATGCTTTTATAAATTACTTATATATGACACAGCGTTAGTTATAAATATTAATTCATAATCTCACTTATTTTATTTTTTTTCTCAATAAAACAAAATATCATCAAGTAATGTTTAAATGCCATAGTGATTAACTTGAAGAATAACTTTAGAGCTATTAAGAAAAATTGTATCAAGTTATTAACTTATAGTATAAATATGTATAAATAAGGTAAATCAATAATTATGTTAGCTATAAAATAATCTACAAATAAAATATATTTTTTGAGAAAAAATTAATATATACAATCTCTATGAAAAATTACAATAAGTTATATATATAAAAAATGTTTACAAAGCTTGACAGCTTGAATGTAGGCAACCAATAACGCTAAATCATTTTATTTGGATTTTTAGCGTGTTGTTTATTTTATTTTTTTTCAAATCATTTGCTTGAGGTGACTCTATTACGCTTTAAGCGACGGAGAAGATTATCCGGGAGAGTAGCAAAAGAGAGGTTTGATATTAGGGGATTTGAGTGAGCTTAAGCGTTGGAGGGCAATTTTTTATAATGAGTGGAAGCAAGTACAGAGTGAGTAGGAATTTTGAGAACATTAAGAAGAGCATTGTTGCTAATATACCACTAACGGAGCAAAAACGATACAAATTTAGATTCGAAACTGTAGTCGATCCTCATATTTGTATACTATAGTAAATAATATTATTTTAAACAATATTTTTTTATAATTATCTAATCTATAAGTCTTTTCATTACTCAAGTACTTCCAAATATTCTCCATTATTTTCTGATAATAATCACCAACATATTATAAATAAGATATTTTAAAAAACTGATGAATTTGGAATATCTTTGTTGGTATAATTTTAATAAATCGACATATTTTATTGTTACATTTACAGATTGAGTTGTACACAAGTAACATAGCTAAACATTATACTTCGTTGAGAATAAATCTTTGATTAAATTTATTTGTAATTAATATTTTAGCACTATTAACAGAATTTGTATTTAAACAATTAAATACAAATAAAAATGTTTACCCGGTTTCAAATTCTAATTTAATAATAATTGTTTAGCTTTTATTCATATGCTATCACAGACTTTACAAAAAATAATATTTTTGACAGTAGAAATACCATAATTCATGGGCAAAAATATTTTTGAAAACAGGCATCTAAACACAGAAAATATCAGGATAATTTATGAACTAACGCTTCATATCCGATACTTGTTAGTGTTACATAAAACTATAAGTCACAGTCTATATTCAATACAAGTTCAATAAAACGTGTGTATATCGAATGACAACATTATCGTTAAAATATCTGGTGACAAAAGATAATCTAAAATGGACAACTAGTTCTACCTATAAATTATGTATCAAGTATATTGTAAGTTGTTTATCCATTTTAAAAGTAATCCGTATTTGATTTTTAAAAAATGGTTTCAATGCACTCGTACATAAAATTTAATTAACACAAATTGATTTGTAACTGATACTTGGCCTAAAAATGATAAATTTATGAAGTATAATATTTTAAGTTCCACAAAATGAAAAGGAATTTTTTTCTACATTGTTATCTTTTTGACTAAAAAAAATAACATGTACAATTTTACAAAAAGTAATGAGTATATTATAACAATTATAACATTTATAGTTGAAAAAATTTAAGTTTTTATACTTTTTCTATTGCTAATAATAATAAATTAAAATTTATAAAATAAAGTAATTACTTTGCACCAATAAATTATTTTTCTTAAGAATTGAGTATCTGAATTTAGTTTTTAGGTAGATTAGATAAAATAAAAAATTAACTTATTTTATTCCAAGTAAAATATAGTGTAAGTATATTTATAATTATATTTATAGGCATAAAATATTTTAATATCAAAACGAACAAAATATATCAATACGTAGATTATTATTATTTATTAATTTTATTTTTGGTTTTAAATATAAAATAACAATTCAGAAAACAACTATTTCAATCTGATTTTTATTACATAATATAATTTTTTAATCATTAAAAAAGAAATCCATCACAACAGCTTACTCTATTCACTGTACGGTTGCAGTATTAAGAGTAGGTAACGCACAGTGTAACCTACTCCTAATCCACTTATCAAGTATCCGAATAAGATTAAACTAATATTATATAATAGCGGTTTCCGACCTTTTTGTGGTCATGGACACATTTTCATTGCTCATTGATATAGTTCATAAAAACAAATATGTATAATGTGTATAAACGTATAAAATATATGGCCAGTCTATTTTTTTTTTTTATATTACAATAGAAAAAAGAAAAAGTATTAAAAAATATTAACATTTTTGTACCGTACATAAATAATTTAACTAAGAAAACTATATAAATGTAAACGTAAGTGAACAATTTTATTTTTTAGCTATGATAATTAAGGAAGAAATATAATACAGGATGGTTGACTTCTAAGACAATAGATATTTATATTAAAAAATTAAAAACTAATTAAAAGTAATGAAGGAAATTTCAATTTCGAATTGAATACAGTTAAGAAGTAGTTTAAAAAAGAAAAAAATATTTTCAGCAACACCAAAATAAGTAAATTTATAAATGAATTTATTTATAAAGAAATTCATTATTTTACACACTTAGGTAATATTACACAGTTCGGTATATTACATGAAAATTTAACATTTAACAGTTAATATATTGCACCTTTGCAATATGGAAGTATGTATATTTAATGTAATGTGATAGGTACACTTGGCGGCGTACCACCGTCATGTGCGAACTTCGAACTATATAATATACTATATTACGTACTACTATAATATGTAATGGTATATACCATAACTTATTGTGTACTGTAACCTGTTATACGTTTCTGTTGGTTCAGTCTTGGAGTCTTGGAGTTTTAGACGAAACAGTCAATACCTATTGTGAAAAAAAGTAATAATTATGTTCGTTATTTGATGAATGTGTGATGATGTGCTTGTGTATAATGCGATACGTCTCAGTTCTAAAATAACACACGATTTAAACTACCGTGTCGCGTATAATTCTGTTCGCGTAAACCGTGTATAATTTGAAAATGTTATAGGCGTAAACTGTATTCTCGGTAGTAAATCGCGCGAAAAATAAGTGTCTAAATGCTCGTCTTTACCGATTGTAGGTACGGGACTGCCGCGAGACGTTTATCCCGGTACATAACACTTATTACGGCGTTTATAATAATATTATCGACGCGGGTGCGGACCAAAGTGGATTCTCTTTACGTGAGTAAATATATATATATATATAAATATATACGGTATATATACATACATACGTGCACATTCGATATAATAATATACACTATACGATGATGATAATAATAATAATAATAATAATAATAATCGCTTGTCGACTGCCACCGTCGCAGCAGTGCAGCAGGACACGCTTCGACGGCACGACGACGGCCGCCGAAGGATTACGGTCGCGCACAACTTTGCGAACATTTTCGTAAATATATTAATCGGATCAGCCGTCAAGGGATTAAGAGGTGGTGGTAGCAGCGGCTCCATAATCCGGATTTACCGCAATCGCGTCACAAACCGGTGCGCAAAATAACGCATGCATATACACATATACGTAGGTACGTATAATGCAGTTATAAGCCGACGATTGTAAATCGTATGCGCGTGGCGTACGGAATGCAAGTGTACGATAATAAAAAAACTGGAAACGTTGCTGGCGGAGAGAGAACGTTTCGTTGTCGACGAAATCCTCGGGCTGCGTTCGCGAGGACATCCGACGACGTTTTTATTCGTGAGAGCCGTCGAAATGGAACGCCGAGCTCGACGGGTCAGATTATAATACGACTTTGAAACGGGCAGAGCCACTACTCGAACGGACGTTCTAGGGTTGCGAGAATAAAAACAAAACGGCAAAGGTGCGACGCATTACGAAGCGCCCCCCCCCCTTTTGCGGGGTGGCGCAGCAGTGCGCGATGGGATATCAGCGGAAAACCGCGGACAGGGTTATCCGACGGTTGTAGCGACAGCGACGGAGAACGATACGAAAGCGCGCGAAACCGAACGGACTTTTTCGGGGCGGATAAGCGTTTCGGAAAAACGGGTGAAAACCGCGGCGTCGGCGGCCGAAATCGAAGGCGGACCCCGGGGGCGTATTTGCGTTCGTATCCGGCACGCGCGCGGTAAGAGTTAGGTACGCGCCGTCGTCCGCGGTTTCCGCGAAACACGCGCGGGCGGCGGCGGGGGGGGGAGGGGTAAGACGACAACGATGCTGCGGCGGCGGCGTCGTCGTCGAATAATTCGCGTTCAACCGACTGCGGCGGCGGCGGCGGCGGCACATGTTTTCCACCGCCGCGGGTTCAGTCGGCTCCGGAACGCGACCGCGTGGCCACGTGTTCTGCTGCTGTCACAGAGTACTGCTCGGCCGTGTCGCACGCGCTCGCTCGCAACGACGATGACGACGGCCGCTGACCGGTAACGCGACAGGAAAACGATTAAAACGTTGAAGCAGCACTTGCCACGACCGTCCGCGGACAACGTTTCGTCTGTTCACCGCCGCCGCAGCCATGGACTTCCAGAGCGCCATGGAGACGTTCGCCGAGGCGTGGGTAGTGGCCAGCGCCAAAGGCACGTTCACGTATCCGCCGTTGAACGGTTTCCAGGTCAGTGGCGTGTTCTTTCCCTTAACCTTTTCGCGCGCGACGATATCGACTCGATCTGTTTTTTTTTTTTTTTACTCGCGAAACACGCGTACACCTCTCGTAACGATTTCTCGGGATGGTTAAAAAAAAAAAAAAAAAATTTGTACTTACGTAACGCGGCAGATTTACGATAAAACGTTTTTTTTTTTTTTTTTCTATTCCTTCTCTTTCGAAATATCCACGCGATTTTCACAATAAATTATTTTAGTTTTTATTGCCGTATCGACCGCTAGACGGTTGCAACAGTAGCTGCAGTGTCAGCCGCAGCACAAAAATAAATATTATCCTAGTACACGCGTGTGCATTCGAACTGCACGCGCGCGCGTCAAAGTACCCGAGTAAAAAATACGTTCATTACTCATTCTGCACACGCAAACTCTGAACAAAAACAAATCTATTTCAACGTTTTACATTTACGCGTAATACGAATGATAAATCGTTGTTTTAAAGCTAATCGTAAAAAAATTTAAGTGTCTTAGCCCAAAGTTCCCAAGTTGTTACGTTCCGCCGATTGAATTCGTAATAATGTGACGCCGACGCGTCAGCGATGGATTTCGAATATCGTTAAAAATTATGACATATTGAACTGACGTATTTCGTGTTATGTACCTTATTATTATTTATAATAGATTAATGTTACGTAAAACATCCAATTTGGATTAAACTACTACGTCACTGTATTTGTATATTGATAATTGAAAAATTATACGTATTATTCATTAAAATACATTCAGCTTTTAATTGTGATTACTTACTGTACTTTTGAATTCTGAACTTTATTACGTAAATATAATATTAGAATGTTGAAAAAAATTGATGAAAAAAGTTTATATATTTGAAAAACGATTGCAATCATATTTTAATTTTTATTTTAAATTAACATAAATGTTATCAATTTAAAAATACTGAAGAAGGAAATTTAATATTTAAAAAAATGTGAAATAGCATTATACGAAATTAGAAATATGCTCTGTATGTTACGAAGCAACTAGTATTAACATTTTTTTTTATTAAAAGTCAATACAAACACTTGGAACTTTAAAAATAATGGTTTAATAATACTACAGTTTAGAAAAGATTATTTAAAATTGTAGCTACTAAGTTAAATACTTTATTAATATCTTTTCTAAAATAAATTACAGAATTTTTTCTGTGTAAAATATATATTGATGAAAACCTAAAAAATTACTTTCTATAAATATTGAATTATATTTAAGCAAATAAAAGTTATGATAATTATTAAGCATATAAATATATAGTAGTGTTTATATTTTCACGATGATCTTACATATCACTAAGCAAAGGCCAAAATCATATTTAAAACTATTTAAAAATAATAAAAATGTCAAACTCAAAGTCCACATAGATCTATAAAAAAAATTAAACGCAAATAGTTCGTGGATTATAAATTCCTCAAGTATAATGATAGTATTTATTGTAATATTGTAGATTTGGCGGGAATTCATCAACTGGTGGTTAAAAAGTTTTCCTTCTTAATAATATAAAAAAAAAAAAAAAACCATCTACCGCCGAGCGCAACAATAGTAATTTAATTCGTAAAACGAGCACGTTTTGCAACAGATTTGTTTAAATCCAAGTTAATCTGAACGCAACTAACTCGTTCGTGAAAACGATTGAAAAAAGAGAAGTAGGGTAGAAATAACACACCTGCCAATACTCGAGAACGTAATATTCGTTTTTCACCACTTTCTTCTTTTATTCGTTAAAAACGTAAAACGTTTCGATTCCGTGTCTTATGGATGAAAGTGCACACACTTGAACGAATGGTTGAAATAAAAAGCAATTAAATGGTAAAAAATAGACCAACTGGTTGTACTTTTCGAGTGTTTGGTCTTTAGTATTCTTATAATTATCAGAAGAAAAAAAAACAAGAGGCATCGGCTAACCATTTTATAACCAATTGACTTTCAATTTAATAATACGCTCTGCTCAAAGTATACTATTTTACTAAATCGTATAACCATATCTTCATTATTTGAGTTATTCGCCAAAATTAAAAAGACATTTTAGATATAAATATTTTTTATAGGTTTAAACAATTTACCATAAGATTTATGTTTACGATTTTCGTACACAGTAAGCAGTTTTATATTTTTCCAAAACATTTATATAACATTCCATGAGATCAAGTATCACAAGTATGTAGTTAACATTTGTCGTAGAAATAATTAAGTTAAAATTATGGATGTATAGAGTATGCTATAATTTCAGTTTTCAAAAAATAATAATATAATAAAATATGGATCAAAGGTTATGAAATATAAATTACCGTACCTTCCGTTTATATTTCAATATTTTTTACATCAAATTTAAAAATCCCGTGTTAAATAATATATTAATAACAAATACTATTATATTTATAAAACAATCTGTCCTTAATAGTTGTTTCATATAGAAAATTTTCAATAATAAAAAACACGTAAATAACCAATAGTTTTTAAATTAAATAGATAACTAATAAAACATCAACCATCAGAATGATAATTGAAATATCTGAAAACATTTTTATTTGTTGTATAGTTGAATATCCAATTTAGTTTAGATTGTCAACCGAAAATTTAATGGTTGAACAACGGTATATTTCAAGAGTGTGTATTTTAAATTTAATATTAGCAAAAAAAAAAAACAGTTATTAAAACGCATTTGTTGTAAGATAATCCAAATAAAATTAATTTTTCGATTAAATTATGAAACCATACATTTAAAATATATTAATATATAATTAAAACAATATAAATACTAGAATCACTAAATAATATAATCACCAGGAAGAATCTTAAATTCAAGAAATTCAAAGTGCGTAATTCAAACGCGACAAAAATGTGTTCTCAGTAATCAATATCAATCTATAAATTCTCCTTACCATAATAATAAGATAGAAAGAAGAATTTTTCCTAAATAACAAACCAAATAAATACATTTTTGACGTATTTTAGTTACGCGTATTGAATTCACAATATTTGTTTATGCGTAGAAACCGAACTATAATTAATATGCATAGGATTATCACTTAATAATTATTATTGATCATATAATCGAGTTTAATAAGTATATCACAACGTTGAATCGTACATAATTATTCTGTTACTCTGATTTAATCGCATCGTTTTATCGCAACCGAAGAAATTGTTTCGATTCATTTATGAAGGTCGACAGCACGGTAGAGCCACGAGCCTCGTAAAATATATCTATAGATTTATATAAACACGCGCATTCACGTTAATGTTCATGTGCATTAATCGTAATATTATGTTCTCTATATATATATAATTATAAGATAATACTTCACATTTCAATCGATATTGTGGGTTTACTGTTTATGCCCGAAAGAAACGCCAAATTGCATAAAAAATTATTTGAATTCTGGAGGTTTTTGACCTGTATTATTAATGTTCATTACGTGTGGGGCAAGATATTAGTACCTCGTTGGTATAAAATATTTTGCTTGTGGGTGTGTCCCCCACCAGTGGCGTAGGAAGATTCGCTAGCGACCCTGGCAAACTTAGAAAAAGTTACCTTTCTAATCAATTAAAATTTAATGTTTTGATATATTTTTAACCTTTAATTTTACTAATATTTTTAAGTATACAATTTATATTTATAAGTTATTATTAGTGTTAATTTTAAACTTTTCTCACTTTATGACTAGCAAATTCATCGATAGTTTCTTCATATGTAATTTTTTATTTTAATGTTCTATTTTCATAACTTCATCATTAAATTCACACGTAGTGAATACATCTACGTATTTCAAAAAGTATAATGGAAAAATGTCGATTTAATTGTTGGATAAAAATACGACTTTTGCACAATTTTATGCCCCTTAGCAATTTGCGCCTTTGGCGTACACACAGTTCGCCATGCCCTCGCTACGCCACTGGCCTCCAGTAACACACATACTTATACATAAATGATTTTATACTAATATATCAACACTCATATACATACATACTCAAGCACACAAATTATATATCACGTGTGCTCAACATACATGCGGATAAAAGTGTAAGCAAAAAATGTAGCAATATTAATCCGTTGCAATACTTGTTTCGGAAAACGCGTTGAGCGCACGAATATACAAATTATACCACTGCAACGTGTCTATTAAAATTCTGATTAATACCGATGTAAAAATGCAACGACGAAACGTGTCCAAGACCAGGTGGTGTCACCGTCGGGCAACAGCATTTTGGTCTTCCCTTCAGGAATAGTCCAGCGCATACACACGTAATATTATTCAATACGAGGATCTTTGGCTATATTGTTAAAACGCCACTTGCTCTGCTCGTAATTAACTTTTCGCATTTCGGTACACTTTTACAACACGTTCATAAAAAAAAAAAAAAAACCAAAATTTTCGAAGGATTTCAGTAGTTTCGTGAAATTAAGTGCACCTTGGCAAAGCGATAAAATTCAAACTTTTATTATTGTAATCGGTTATCGTTTTGTACTCGTATAACGTAACGAAATGTTGCCGCTTCCCGAATACGCCACGGGCGGGCGGCTATGGGTGATCATCTCCGGGGGGAAAAAAAAAAAAAAAAAAACATGGCCCCGTCCACGACGGAACCCCATTGTAAACGGAACACTGGTTTGTGCCCCGCGCGGAACCGCGTACGATTGGAACGGAACGGTAAGTGGCGCGCACGCGATGTTGCGCGACGCGTACGATTGCCATTTACGGGCGAGGCTAATACCCGTACACGCACGACGGGGTAAAACGCTAATTGTTATTCGCCGGCGCCGTGCGCTGGCGGCATTAATAACGTGCATGTACGGAAACGGGGCGACGGACGCGGACCGCCGTTGTACGCGGGATCTCGGCAGATCACGTACCGAACCGTCCCCGGACGTGCACCGACCGCAACGACGTTTCGCCGTCCCTAGCGCGGCGACGCTCGCGCACGGGGTTCGTTCGCGGCGACTCTTTCCCCGTGGAAACCCGACAGCGCCCGGGCCGAGCGCGCTCGCCCGCTCCCTCGGATCCTGCGACGCGCCGCGTACACTTTCCCAAAAACCGTTAACCGTTCACCGGGGTAGGAATCGCGAGTCCGGCGCGACACGACACCGAATCTCGTTGCGTGCACAATCGAAACGCAATAACGTGCAACGTAGTTTGAGGGCGCGGGGAGACGGCAGACACGGACGACGACGATCGGAAGCGTCGGCGGCGGGGAGGTGGGGGGGGTCGAAGTTTGTGCCGGGATTACCGCGAAGGTTTCGAAATGATTGCGCCATAGAGCCGCTGGAGATTAGAGGACGCCGCCTCGATATTGTTGTGCGCGTAACCGGCCGCTGCGTAATGAAACATCACTCGCGGCGCATCATAACCGATTTCCCGCCCGTCCGCCTGCGCGCGATATCCGTTCCGTGCGGTGCGCGGCCCGAGCCGGACCGCCGCGCGGCCGTTCCGATTTTCCACTGCCCAACCGCCGACCGCGTACGTGACGCGCGGTGGAAACGCGTACCGCGCCGCCGGCCGGAGCGGGTGCCTATGGGCATGAGCGTGCGCAAGCGTTGCTCACCGGGTAGTCGTACGTAACGCAATAACATTTCAACACCAATAACAAGTTTGGACGGGATAACTTCGTTTAACTTGGTAATTGAGACGTTTGGAAAAGGTACGGAGTCATAAAAACCGAATTTTACAGGAGAATGAAATAACCGTAGTATCCGTAAAATATATTAATAGCTAAAGTCTAGACGATTTGTTATTAATACGTTTCTAATTGAAATGTGATAAATCATATTAGACGTTAGTCGATAAAAATGTTCGTATCGACGAGAACAACATCATACATTGATAAACACGTGAGACGACTTAGTACTGTTTCCAAGCCAAGCCACAATGACTCACGACTAGCCTTATCTTGTGTTCAACGTAATGCCTAATAAATAAAAAAATTTGAACTAGTTGCTTTACCAGGCCATTTGCATATGTATTTAATACATTTTCAAATTGTGCGAAAAATTGATTTTTTTTTTTTTGACTTGGTACCTTTTCCATGTCAACGTCTCAATTATGTTATTCCAATATTCTTGCACACGTGTTTACTGTTTACGGGCGTTTAGGAGCGATCAAACATAACATGGGGTTGTTTATTATTGTAATAACATTTGAATGGTTTGGCGAGAAAAAGAAGGTTCGCAACGTAGTCAAGTGTCTACTTTGACTACCCCGTGCACACGCGTGTGAGAATTAAGAAAATTAAAAGCGTTTACATCGACTTATTGCTACCGCGCATACGATACTACGCTACGTGGACGCAACTAGAGCTTACATTTTTACGTGAGGACAATATTTGTTATCATTACTCACTGCTATAGGTTTGGTTCAGATTTTAGGGAGAAAATGAAAAAGCGCGATTTTTTTATTATTTCGATTTTAGATATTTCTAAGCGAAAGCCGTAACACACCGAATACCAAGAATAGTCAAACTTGACAATAATTCTCTGTATTGAGATAATATTAGTAGAAATAGATGATTACATTTTATCTTGATCTCAAACACAAAATTCTAAGTCACCGAACCTTTTTCTAGTTACGTTTTGCCTTTCTATCATCCACGTTTTAAGCCGTTCATTCTTGATTTTCTGAATATCCTGCAGTTGCCATAAAATAACTTTCTGGAAAGATTCACGACGTATGATCGTCTTTCCTGACCGTTGGCTCTTAAATCACATGGTTTTTCGTCCAATTCGTATCAAGAACCAAAGGCGTAGTAAACGGATTAGAGAATAATAGGTATACGCAACTTCTCGACGGAAATAATTTTGTTCGCGGTGTAATGGAGGGTGACTTCATTTCAGACACTAAAAGTGCGTTTCTAAAAATATAACGAACACTATTCATAAAACTATCACTTTTCCCTAGTGTCTACTATTTTCGTTGTACATTTATTAAAAAAAAAAAAATCAGTGAAAATTCGATTTTTTTTTTTTATAGCTATCCCTTTTATTGCCTTCGACTCAATGTGCAACATCCTTGTTGCCGTGATATCATGTCTCTAAAAAGTTACATAAAACCACAATACCCAGTCGTTCGGACACAATGTATGTTAATATTTATATTTATACTAATATTATCTGTGTTTTATACATTTGGATGTACATTGTGAATTTATATATTTATAAAACTATAACTGCATTACGATTTTGTATTATACGTAAGCCCTAAACACTTTAAAATCAAGTGGCAATACTGCCTAGTGCTTACTGCTTACAGACGTATCGCTTCTAAAACCATTACCACACATGCAAGTATTGTATATTTATACATATCAATTATGAGCCATCTGTGTTAAAATACATTTTTAATTCAAGTGCAAGTATATAATCTAGTAAGAACAAGTAGCATAAAAACAAACCAAAAATGGATCCTAAAGTATAAAAATACAATACAATTAATTCTTTTACTATACTTGTCCAACGGATTATGTGGATAATGCCGTAGATCTGTAAACCTTCACTCGTTTCGACCACAGTGCATTTCTAATCTTCCGTTGACCTCTAGTTCTAAAAATGTCCGTATTCTTCGAAATTTCTAAAGTGACATATCAATAATTCTATTTTTCATGAGCCCTAGCTAACATAGAGTATTTACGAAAAACTCGGTTTTATTTATAAACATTTCTCTGATTATTTACGCATGGTGCGTGATGGGTACACGATTAGAATCAGTATTATCTATACCACGCACTTTTTAAAACTACTAGATACCTAGGCTATAATTACTACTAATATTATATAGTAAGGAAATTAATATGTTTGAAAAAAAGTAAGGTCGATTAAATTTAAGTTATTTGTAATAAATAATAATAAAATCCAAATTATTTTCTAACATTTAACCATTTTAATTTGTATATAATATGATAATTATTTTTTCGATTTCTATATCCGATCATTTTTTTTCAATAGACGCATTGAAATGAGGTTTTAAAGTAAAATAAGATAATGAAAATCGATCAATCACTGAGTAGTATATTCCAATGTCATGTGGTAAATTGATGAAAATTAAAATTGAACCATAAATAATTATGTATTCCTTAGACCCTATACTCCACCGGTATAGACCATAAAGTAGACTCAAAAGCCTTGTAATAGAATATTCGATTTCGATCGGTTTCATATTAATAAATGGCTTTTAAATTTTATTCATCTAATAAAAAACTATTTCTAACAAATTTGAGTTTTTTGAGGTCTGCGATTATTTATGTACCTTAAAATAGCGTGTGATCAAAATAATAGAATCTACCATGCTACCATGCACACATTTATAATATATATTGTTTTATGGTCTTAAAATTGGCCCTAATAAAAATTTTTTACTATTAATATTATTATTATTATCATTAGTTACAATCTATTTTATAATTTGCGTATTAATGAAATAATAAATAATTTGGAATAACAAAGCATTACACGGAATAATTAATAAAAATGTAATACTTGACGTCCAAATCACATAAATAGTTATACATAATAGTTTATATGATACAAATTTAAAAAATTTGAATCCAATGACTATAGTTTTACATTTTGGTTCGAATATTCTTTTATCATATGTATTATTCAGATATTTTTAAAACTTAAAAGTTTAGAATTATTTCACATCGCATAATGAATTTTGCATCATGCCAGTTCAACTTTGAAAAATATGTGTAAATATATCTGTTTACACAAACTAAAGTCATCATTAAATCATTAATTAATAATTAATTATTAATTCTATAAAAATGTATAACATAATTTCAATCAAAACTATTCAAAAAACATATACTTTATCACATAGCTGCTTTTAAATTATATATTCTTTTACAGTAGAATAATTATATAATTAGTGGCATACCCTTTATAGGCGCAGTCACAATAATACGAACCATCACAGTACAAAATACCCATAAGTACGTAATATTATTTAAATCGACTCTGAATATTTTTTCAACGATCTACAACAATATCAAGTAAAATATATTGACATGGCTCAATCGCTAATCATTATATAAGTAGGTACGAGTTTATGAAATTATATGGCTCATACAAATTTAGGATGTTCGAAATATACTATACGATCATATCTTACTATGTAGTTTTTAATGAACGGTATTATTACTTAACTGCAACTTCAATAAAATGTTGCGGTCAGTGTTCGTTTTAATTATGAATTAGCTTACTCTTTATTGAACAACATATTATATGAAATAGATGTTGCGATATATTAGGATGGAAATATTAATAAAACCAAATTAACTCATTTTTTTTTTTTTTTTAAGAAGACAAAAATAAAATAGAGTACTTATTGTCAAATCAAGAAAAAATTGCACATTATTTTACAATAATAACATTAATTGCATAATCATATTTATACGATTAATTTATATAATTTAGTATTTAATTTTGTTTTAGGAAAAATTATAGAACTCGTAATAATAATGTTAAATAATATATATACGTAAATAATAATGTTTTTAAACTAAAATAGTAATAATAGATTTCATACGGTTTATAAAGAAACGATTTATCCATCTGCTATTATAATATGCTGAGAGAAACAACTTTTATTTAAAAGTCCACTGTGTCAAAGGCATAGTGTCACCAAACGGTATAATATATTATATTACCGAAAACTGTAGTGGAATAACGCAAATACAAGATGATTACTTGTGAGAAATAATCGAACTTGCAGAAAATATTGTTGTATTATCATAGGTGGATACATCTGGATTACACAGGAAATAAATAAAATCATAATTAATAAATAATATCTGTTAATGTTGCGATTAAATATTTCGTTAAATCTTACGGAAAACCATAAACTCTTCGCGCTGCAAGTTTCTGTAAAGGGTATGATCGACTTGATATTTTATCACTGTTAACGGTGTTCGTAATGCACAAGATTACTGTACTGTGTACAAACGACTAAATGAAAAAAAAAAAAAAATGTTCAACCGATGGATCAGAAAACGATTGTTGTTTAAAACCGGTGATTAGATTGACTACCGCGGTATTGTCATGTGTTATTTTTACAACGTGCCTGCGCAGCTCTATGAAAAACATTTTTTGTTCCATGTAAACGCCTCATATTTTCTCGTCCGATCCCCGAACATGACACAATCTAAATCGATTTTCGCACCCGACCAGATTAATCGAACCAGTTGATGACCGAATCGCGTGTGCTAATATGTGTTTATAATAATTTATGCCATTTGATTTTGTGCTCCGAATTACAAAACTACAACATAGGTAAGTACAGTCATATATTCTCCGAATAATATTTGAATCGTTTTCATTCGTATTGTTCAACCGTTTGCTAAGGTTTGATATCGAGTACAATATTTTTGACATAAACATTTATAAAATCTCATCACAAAAATCTATAAATCTGGAACGAAACAAATTATGATAACATGTAGTAAACCTAATTTATATATTTTTCACGATTACATAAAATTGGATAAATGCTTTACCAGAAGGCTTTTCAGCAAAAATGTAGATAGGTCAGATCCAGTATATAGGTACCAATTGTTTTTGTCAAAAACGCTTTTATTTTCATTATTACGATCATAATGCGAACCCGAAGAGTAATAAATGAAATTAAAAAATATGGTTCGTTGCGACTTTTCTTCTACTCGTGACGGTCTTCATATTCCTCGTCTGCCAATAAGCAGAAATTTGTGTTGCTTTGTCCGAAATGTTGGTTGTTGTCGTAAAATCTTTCTTTTAGCATTTAGTCGACAGTAGTGGACACTTAAATAGACGGTCTGCGTTTTAATTCCGCAGTCGGATTTTCCGTTATCGTTTATACTAAATTTTTTTCACGCTGTGCTTCGGTCCGTAGTCTATTTAGCATAATTAACATGTATCCACGTACTGCTTCTGATTTTTATTCTTATGGTACTCAAGGAAAACCCAAAAATACAACTAAACTGAATTATCTAGACAGTATAGACATTGCAACGAATTGTTATTGATCAAATTAATTACAACATACATTAAAATTATAAAATCGGTAAACGTATGTATTTCGTTCTCTGCCGACTACGTGTTTTCTCCGTCTGAAGATGATAATATATTTCCGTAAAGCTTGTTGGAATAATTCGTAATAGCGTTCAGGTTTTAAAAACAAAATCTTATTACATCACATGCAAGCATAGATGTGTATGTAGTGCGTACGGTAACGGTATATTATATATAATTGTATGTACAAATCCCGTTACCGACACCGGGAAAATAGAATACGCTGAAATCATAATATATATATATATATATATATATGTGTATGTGTGTGTGTACATATCTTGTGTTTCGCACCCTAATTTTCGGGATGATTTCCAATAGGATTCAAAGAAGGTTAGGGGAGATCTCCGACGGATACGGCGTTGAGCAAATAAAAATATCGTTCCCCGAATAAACACGGACGACAAGTGTGAAATGCAGATGGCGAGCGCGGAAAAACGTCGCCGAACGCTTTTCACGCGGTACGTTCTATCGCCTAGCCACGGTTGAACTACGCCGTAACGTAAACTTTGGGCGGACGGAACGCCGGCCGACGGCGATGACAATCGGTTTCCCGAGTAGCGCCGTCAAGATTCGTGTTCGTTACTCGTCCTCTCTTCGGTTCCAAAACGGTTCCACTTCGCGCGGTCACGGTCGACGTCTCGCGACGAGACCGCAATGTTCTCACGCGTTATTACGTTACGCGTACGAATACGCCGTTCGGTCTCGCGGGCTACCCCGTTCGCCGAAAGCACTGCACCGCGGGCGTTATAATTGTCGCGCGTCTTAAACGACGACGCAACAATGGTTTAGCTTTTCGGTCGGGCGATTTTTCACGCCGGATGCGCCCGTGCACTCGAATAAGTGCCAATTTCCCCGAAACCGTTTTACACGTCTAATATGATTATCGAAATCGACCGTGTTTGTATTATTTCACGTGTTTATATTATTATTTGTTATTTTTTTTTTTTTTATAAACGTGTATATAAATATATATGTATACGCGCGCGCGCGCGCGCGCGTGTGTACAAATAATAACGATGACGTTTTGGTTTTTTTTTTCCTCTCTCGGATTTCATCGCCGTCATTGTTCGCTCACGTCCTCCCCCGTGCACTGCGCGCGCTCTTTTAACGTGCGGGTATATCACCACTACGACTTGCGGAGAGGATAGAAAAAAAAAAAATCATCTGTCAACTTGTACGCAGTTCGTGTTGTGCGCGGTTCCTTTTTTTTTTTTTTTTTTCTTACCCCGAGCAGGAGGAGGAAATATGGTAAAACGTCATAAATTTCTCTTAAACTAGATAAGAATTTTCTTCCGGCGAACTTTCGCGCGCGCGCGCGCGCGCGCGCATAAATCAAAGTTTATACGAACAACAATAAAATGTCTCTGTGATTACGAATTCACGGACCGCGCGTGGTCGACGAGTAAAAGATAAACTCGTCACTAAACTTTACCGAGACTCCCCTTTACATTTGTATTCCGTTTTTCGTTTGTTTTTTCGTACTGCGGTGACCCCAGACGAGTACGGCTTATCAACATATTTTATTGTTTTAACAAGAAAACGATTTACTTGTAAGTGTAACGTACGCATAAATATTTATGTACAATATGTATATATATATATATATATATTGGGAATAAAATCATGTGATACCGACGTGGTTCGTTTGAAATAAACTGCGGCTATCGTGGAGTCGAGTTTGAGCGAAAAACGTGATTATTCTCCCTCTCTTGACTCGCATCATGATTTGTTGTTTTATTCTTGCAAACAAAATGCTTACCCAGTGGTCACTAAAATCGTATTATAACGATAACCGATACGTTGAATTTGTTGTAAACAATTTATTCGCCTTATTTCGTCTTAAAAACAGTACCCGGTTTACATCTAATACGTAAGTTTTCAGTACGCAGGTAAAAATTATTGTTTTAAATATTATACCGTTAAATGTCTACAGTAGTTTGATTCAATCGATCGCGAAAAGAATTCGAGATTTTTAACTTTCAGCTTAAATCTCGTTCATTTACAACAGTCAATCGTTATTAACGAAAACAATATTCGTCGAACAATCATCGTCTTGATCGTGAACAGTTTGAATACAATCAGGAATACCTTTAGGACAACAATAAGTTGTTACGAACGCATCGCTTTTATTAGTACAACAACGTGTGTACTTACCAAGATAAGAATGGAACGATAGCGTCTACTACGCTGTGCTCCGAACGAATATAGATAATTCAATAAACGTCGAATGAAATATCGTGAAACATCACGGATCGACGTATACGGTCGATCGATTAAAATCCGATGTTACTGCGCTGAAAAAAAATAACAATTATCCGACCATCTCTCTGGATGTGACGGGAGACACATTTTTTTTAAAACAGCTGTTGTTTCCTTGTGCGGTGTTAATTGTGACTAGATTCATCGTCTGAACTTGCGAAACCACACGAAAATCGCGTATATATTGGGCGCAGTCGCATTTCCAAAAATAATTACACACGCAGAAAACCCACGGTGGTACGAGTAGAACACTACGCGATATGCGTAGTTCAGACGTTTAGGTACATCATACGAAATCGTACAGATCTCACGTAAAGCGACGGCGACAGTTCGCGCCGCGCAGTGTTGCAGCGCGAAAGATTGTCGAAAAACCAGTAGTAAATCGGAACCGAATAGCAAACACCGTGACATCGTGAAAAGGAAAAAAGGTGTCAACAACGTTACGCCGTAACTATTGTGTCGTACACCCGTTTTTCGATACACACATATATATATATATATATATATAAATACACGGTTTGTGTACCAACAGATATTTATTCTGCGGGACGACGTTAATAAATAAAAATACAATTTACGGTATTCGATTATTCCGTTTCGAAATCGCCTCTTCTTGGTTGGTTGATTTGGATCGGTCCACCATGATCTTCTGCTAAAGAACAGAAATAATACCTCGTAACGAGCGCAGCGAAAAAAAAAAAAAATCGACTGCGAACAGAAAGAAGACGAATAATATACATATATATACGTGTTCCCTATAAGAACACTATAAGAAAACGACCGGATAATAATGGCAACGGATGAAAAATACCGTCACACGATCGGTGTACAATGACAAATTAGTCGGGATATTTTTTTTCGTTTTTATTTTTTTTTTCCTCTCTGTTCCGTCGCCATCGTCTTTTTCGCGCGAAGGCGGTGGTCGCAGCGATTATTTTCGGTGTACCGTGCCGCTTTGTACGATGTACTCCGCGAAACGTGCATATAATTTTAATGTTATTATTATTATTATTATTATTATTATTATTATACGAGACGGAACAAATATGGTTTTTTCGCGCGCAGAGGCTAACAAACCGGACACCGTAATCGCCGACGTCCATACACACACGATATTCTGCGTCCGCGTCCAAAAACCGTGTACGCGTCTCTCAATACGTGTGTACATATTTAGTTTTTTTTTTTTCTTTCGATTTTTACGATACCCATAATGCGTATATCGACCGCGCACCGTGATTCGTCACGAGAATGGCGAACCGTTTTTGAACACACGTAACAACGATTTTTATTAATTTACTATTATCATCATCACATATCTGCACGATACGCGTATAATTCGATTTCGCCTATTATTTTATAACGCGGTAGGTGTTGGACTTTATTCGTTTTCGTACGGCGGACGTTGAACGCTGCCGCCGGTGGCGCGCGTGGTCTACCGGAAAGCCGAACAAAACCAACAACACCTTTACGCGAGCGCCGTTGGTTTCTTGAACATGTTCCGTATACAAGACGCTGTTACAGTTTTTGTAGACGATTCGGTAAAACTGTTAAAAAATAAACAGTTTATGAACGTTATTTCGTCACTTGTTCGCAGGTGTAACGGGACAACATTATTATAGCTTATAATTGTCGTACGAACAGTCGTCTGCTATGGTTGTGATTTTATTGTGTTAATTTTATGATCTTCCGATCAACCTGTGATTATGATTCCGTATGGTTTGTGTTGGGAAATATTTTTTTATTTTATCGAAGAAAATATTGTTCGTTGGTTGATTACGTTTAACTTGCGATTTAAACTATCCATATAAATCCAGTACGAATCGTGTTCGTATGCTTTAACACGTATCGCACTTTCGTTTGTAATTCTTGCATCGTTATTTTGCGTTTCAGATGTGTGTACAGAGTTTTCATCTGTTATCACGTTTCTCGTAGTAATGTAAAATGTACTACTGTAAAAATGTCGTCTAGTGAAATTAAAAAATAAAAACGATAGACGATCAAAAAAAGATAATATGTTATTTTTACTAGGTGTGTTATTTAATATTTCCAACAACACGAGCGAATGTTTATGCTTAGAAGGCATGCCTAGCTCTAGTGTATCGTGCTGTTCACTAATTATTATTCGTACGTGTTGTATAAATATATTGCACCATTTTTTGAATAGTATTGTTTGGGTATAGAAGTCAAATGGAACAAATACTAGTGATTTTAAAGATTATACGACTAATTTGATCCGTAAAATATAACAATTATTTATTACTATAATATGTATATATATTTTCAACAAAGACTTTAAACCTGAATGTAAGTTATTATAGTTGGTGTAAATATTGTATATAAAAGAAGAAAAACTATTCAAACTCTGTAAAAAAAATGTTGAAATACATATTAATAAATTACTACATAATGTAATGGTATTTTATTAAACAAAATAAGGAAATTATGCACACACACACATACACACATATATATTTTATTATGTATACTAAAATATTTTGGATACCAATTATATTATATGAACAATATAAAATCTGAATCTGAATCTATAAAACCAATCTTAATTAATAATCAAAATTATATATCATTTGATTAAACTTAATAACATCTTATAAAATTCATAATTTATTTTTATTGGATAATAAAACAAATAATATAGTAATCTACTCCCAACAAATATTATAATCAGAGTATGGATTTTAAAGTAAAAAAAAAATTAAAGAAAAGCATTTAAAAAAGAGCTACAAAGCTGTATAAATCTTCCAAAAAAGCTTAAAAAAGCGTTAAAAATGGGTTTTTTAAAAGAAAAAAAATTATTTTTGGCATTTTGTAAAATACTATACGGTATTACAACGAAAACTAAACTGTAATTCATGTGTAGATAATTTCCAGAGCAAGAGCATATTTTTATGTTT
Source organism: Sipha flava (assembly GCF_003268045.1). Taxonomy (NCBI): domain Eukaryota; kingdom Metazoa; phylum Arthropoda; class Insecta; order Hemiptera; family Aphididae; genus Sipha; species Sipha flava. The sequence goes on along the minus strand of NW_020272945.1, from coordinate 74,352 downwards.
ATTGTTTCAAGATACCTACACTAATCTACTGTATATCATGCGAAACGTGGCAAACTGAACACACAGGAAAAGGTTGTTAAGAAATGATAAAACAATATTTGGAAAAATATAATATAAATGTTAACATTTCAAATACGTTTATTTAGAACATATTTTTAAAAATATATACTTAGCATAAAAGCATAAAAAAAAATACCCAAAAAAGCATTAATGTACAAAAAAAACGCAAAAAAAGCAGAAAAAAGATTTTGTAGCTGTAGTAGCTTCGTTTTAGAGAAATAGAAAAAAAAAAGCTAATGCCTTCAAAATCCGCACTCTAATTATAATTATATGAATATTATTCGGCTCAAAATATTAATAAATATAAAAATTGTATTTTTTAATTTACTATAGATATTTATTATTTTATTAAAATTGAATTTTTAAATTTTTCTTTAGTATAATTTACTGTTGATAATGAATGGACGATTAAAAATATTAAATATCCTAAAATTTTTGTATTATACCAACTGCGAATTTTTATTAAATACATAACATACATACACTCTGTATAAGTATTAATACGATTTACGAACATGATTATTTTAATTTTATTTGAAATAAGTATATGATATTATATAATATATTAAGTAAAATATAACGTTCAGATTAATACGTTTTGTTAATCGATCAAAGTTTAATCAATTAATCGCTCTTGTTTATTTAAGACTGTGAATGTTTGTTTTAAAAATAAAATACTGCATATTCCTCAATGTTGAATGCCAATAATGTGCTCAAATTATGATTAAATCAAATATCATTCGTAATCATTTTAAATAATTATTAAAATAAGACGGATAAGAAATAAGCACATAGTTTAAAGGTGAATAATAGTTATAGATTAATATTTAAGATTTATGAGTATAAATGTAATGTATTGATTTTATTATAATCAAACATCGGAAATAAATATTGTAAGTTATTGAAATGACATTTTGTTATTTACTTACTCCATTCATAAAATATTGTATGGATTTAACTAAAAAATTAATAATCTGTTGTAGTATAAATTATTAAGACATCGTAGGTTTTATTTATAATACGTTTATAATTTAATACTCGAGAAATAAGGCATAATAATCACATACATGCACGTATGTACCATATAAGTAAATAATTGGTGAACAGGTTAGGTTAGGTTGAAGGGTACCTATACCCTTCAATTAGCATTTTATTAATTACTTTATTTTTTCTGAAACTTATCAGCTATTACGAACTAATTAGATAACCATTGTTATATCCTATTATTTAGATATTATAATGGTTAATGGACATAAAAGTACATGTAAAGTACGACAACGGTTTAATATATAATTTTTTTTTTATTTTAATTAAATCCTATTAGTTTTGGTTTATTTTGTTGTAAAATTCGCCGACGGAATAATGAAATATTTATTTAGGAGATGATCGTGTTTTGTTCTCAGTGTTACGAATAAAAATTACTACTCCAGTTGTCATACCATCACCGGACGAAAAGACGATGCGTTTGATTGCAATGTTATCATATACCTACACGTACGGTTTAGTCACGTCAAATATTTGGTATAAAAATTACATCGTGGGAGCATGTACACGTACGTACAGCACTTAACCAAACGAAATGATTGCACACCGTACGTGACGTGTACAGACGAGATACGGTATTCGACGGTAAAACGTCTTCGGATTCGTCGATGGCCACCACCGTAACAACCGATGGACGGCGTTCCATTTTTATGCTCCGGGTGTTCGTGCACGAATACGGTCTCTAGAGGTATTCCGACCGTATCAGTTGGTTCGCGCGGCGTTCCGTTACACCGTGCGAATACAATAAGAAGTGACTAAAAAATAATGATAATAATAATAATAATAATAATAATAATAATAATAAAGATCGGAGATGAGGAGAAGACGTAAAAACCATGTCCGATTGTTGTTTGTACATAAATCCTTTTCCGACGAAAAAAATATTAAAAAATACAGCGCGGCCGACGACCAGCAAAGCGATTCTCGGAGCGACAGATATTACGTTCGTTATTATATATATTATATTATATTATTATACGCGTTATTATATTGGCAGACACAAAAGCGCCCTCAATTGTACGCCTATTTAGCCATGGGATTCGCGTTTCGAAACGATTGGACGGGCGAAAAAGAGAAAAAATTATCCTCCAACGTCCGATACAGATAAACAATGGATACAATTTTCGTCGAATCGACGAGGTGCGAAAAAAAAAAAAAATGAAAAATAATAATAATAATAATAAACGAAATGAACAGAAATATAATAATAACGTGAAAAATATCCGTCCGTTATTTATATATAGACGCGCTACACGCGAAGTCGGTGTAACGGAATGTCTTGAAAAAATTATCTGGAACACGATGTGTAGGCAAAACTCGTGCATATATATATGTATTATGACAATTTGATTACGCCGAAAACGTGTGTGTGTGTGTGTGTGTGTGTGTGTGTGTGTGTGTGCCCGATTGGAAATATGTTTATTGGATTTTACGCGGACTCCGAATCGTACGTGATGATACCTCGTCGCTTGTCGTCCGCACGCGATTCGACACAGATATTGTTTTGGAGATGATTCAAAAAGAGACAGAAAAAAAAAAATGCGTATAAATACTAATTTAACGCCGTATTTTTCGATAGTTAACGATTTTCCGAGTATCTAAGTTTCGATTCGCCGTTGCAGTGTTCCAGTACGTATAATAACCAATATTATGACTAATATTTAAGTGCCTGTACCTTAACCTAAACCTTGGGCAATCGACTGCAGTACGTGCGGTTGCTTATGGATGCGAGTTATTATTGGTCTTGCACGAATGTATGACTTACATTTCATTTTGTGCGTAGTAATAAACATGTGGAATTGCTGTGAAATTAATAAGAATCGGTGCACCGCCCGTATATTTTTAACGATATTATTGATTATCGTAAAAAACAGATTATGTAATTTAACGAGTTTGACGTTGCGAAATCTAACATCATTGAAATAACCACTCGAGTTAATGAACTAAAAAAAAAAAAACAATTAAACTAGTCGCTTTTTACCATGCTTTTGTTTTACACAACGAAAAAGTTATTTAATATCGATCTACAGGCTGTTTGGAACGTGATGATTTATTATTTACTGTTGACATCGTACACATATTTACATATAGCGTATACGTATGGTTAAAATATTATATTCTCATCCCATAGTAATTTGTACACGCATACTACTTGTACACGTGCACGAAGATTCGTAATATAGAAATGGAACATGTAAAAAATACAAGTACAATGCTTTACATGGTATATTCATTGATTAAATACAAACTTTAACATATATTCATAATATGGTAGCATTATTTGCTACGCTGGACTTATAATATTGATAAAGTCAAATTGTATGCAACAAAAAAAATATAAATTATGTGTTTTCACATTATGAGTGTACTCAGTGCTCGACTTTAGGGGGGACGCAGAGAGACGGAGTACCCCAATTAATTTTCAGAAATTTTAGCGTTCCCCTACTATTATTACGCTATAATCATAACGCTCAGCCAGTTTTGGGGACGTTCTTTTTTTTAAAGTAAATAGGGTCCCCCTTCTTTAATTTTGCCAAGTCGAGCACTGAGTGTACTAAATTTAACTTGCGGTATACTTACGCGTAACACTGGAATAATTGATCAATCTTAGGTTTTCAAATCCCTAAATTCTAATATTAAATAGGTAGGTACATGCAGGACCGTATTTAGGTATTTGATATCAGGGGGCAACAATAAAAAACGCTTCATTATACCAAATACAAATTTCTGCGGGTTGAAAAAGATCTTTCTGGAGAACAATTCGTTGCTGGTGTACACAAAACATTCTAAGCGCAATGTCAACATAAGGATAGATTGTTTGTAAATCTTTGGATCTATCGACAGTACTCGACTATATTCGAGTATGTGAGTGTGTGTCGTGAAGCTGTGATTGGCGAAATATATTTTTTTTTTTGAGATACACTTTTTATTTCGTAAAGAAGTTTCACTTCAAAAATATTAGATCATTAAATATTGAAAATATAAAAAATTAGCCGCCCTCTCATATTCAGCCGCCCGAGACAACTTCATTCTATAGCTCCCCCCTAAATACGGCGCTGGGTACGTGGAATTTATAGCTTTTTATTTTTAGTTTATCGCATACTTGTAAGTTTTTTTGTGTTCGGTACATGGAGTAAACATTGATTTCATAATATACTCGTATATATGTATTTAGTATTATGTGCTATACATGTATTATCCATAATAACCATAATTTACTAAAAAATTGTATACGCCGTTTTTAACTGCACCCATATTTTTATGGTCTAAGAATATTAATGATTCGATGAAGAAACCTTTTTTTTTTTTTTTTGTAATATAATTAATATTAAATGTTCGATTGATACTTGTATCACGATTTAATGATTCACCTAATGACGCGCAGGTTTCTAACATTAATATAATCATCACGAGTGGTCTGTACGGCATTGGCATGGACCACGGGTAAATTAAAACATTACCTATACAGTGAAGATTTGCATTTACAAACCTGTGTATACACGTAGATCAATCGATGTTCAGGTGGAAAAAATCGTCGGACGGAAGAAGAAAAAAAAAAGAATCATCGAATTGGTCTAACTAAATTAACCGCGTTGGCGTGGGCGACCGTGCCGGTGTCGTCGCCCGGACCGTTTCACCGTTCTCATCTGCATATATATAGTATTATTATTTCGCGATTTTAATACGACCGGACGGACGAACAGCAAGAAGATATTATTACATTAAATCACGGTAGACGAAAAACCAAAAGCACGAGTATCTGTGAGGAGAAAAAAATCGCGCGTTCGTGTCGAATCACGTACGGTAACGGTGCAAAACGGTGACGGGTGACGATGCGGAATGGAATTGCTGCGGATACGTGTGATATTATTTAACGTATTATTTAATTTTTTTTTTTTTTTTTTTATCCATTTTGGTCGATTTTACGCGAAAACGTGTCTCCGATGATTGTCGAGAAACGTATCGATAAAACGTTCCGATCACGTTTCAACGGATAGCTTAACCGCCGGAGTAAAAAGTACCAGCGTATAGGACGTACGCGCAACAAACGTCTGGCGAGTCTACTCGGTCCGGAAACCTAACGAACTGTTGCGAACGGGAACGAACGATTCGTGTTAACTGATATTTTTCGCGCGCCGCGTTAAACGGGCATGGTTGTTTCGCACCTGATCAAAGCGGACGAGAACGAAAACTGGAGATGCCGTGTACGCGTAAGTGTTCGCACGGTGGTCCGTATGCGTCACCAAGGGGTATTATCGAGGGGTGTATCTTTGCTAACGCAGATATTGTCGCGGGATAACAAGGGTATCCATTTGCCAGCCCAAAATAAGTCATAGAAATAAAGTCGGCGTTTATCGTTCAAGTAGACTGTCCGTTATTGCGAGATTGTGTCCGAAATAATTGTATCTCGTGACAAGTCCGAGACGGTGTGTTGTACAGACCATACGTCGTCCAACCGAGGATTTACGGAGAAGACGTTGGGCCAGTTATCGCATTGGAAACGTATAAAAAAAAAAAAAATGATTTTTCCGTTTTCCAAAAATAAACTTCGCTACCCCCAAAACGTACACGTCGCGTGTTCCGTTCCGTTGCGTCGTCTTTGTTGCGCGCGCGCGCGTAAACGCGGTACGCACACGCGCGGTCGTCGGTTATTGTTGCGCCGGCGAGCGAGCGAGCGAACGGGTACAGTGAACCTGATTTTGGGTGCGCGGGCGTGGCCAAACGGCGGCGGGGCGGATCTCGCGGTCGACCACCGCCGCCCGATCCGGTTATCTTATTGGGCCGTGGAAATTCCATGGGAAAATCGGAAAACCAGTTTTCCGCCGCTCCCCCGTCCAAATCCGCTCGGCGACGACGGCCGTGGAAATCCGCGGAAAACGCGCGCGCGCCCTCCTCTCGCCGCCGCCCGCGTCGTGTTGTTTTCGTTTACGTCGTTGTTTTTTTTTTTTTTTTTTTTTTCCTGCTATTCGTTTTTTCTTCTTCTTCTCGTTATTATTATTATTCGCCGCGGACGATCTGCATGCCAATCGCCAAACGATTTACGTCGGATTTTTTTCATTATTCCTTTCTACACGCCTAAAATTACCCGCAGAATATTCGTCCGATTATCACCGGTGCAATCACCTCTCACTCGCTCGCTCTCTCTCTCTCTCTCTCTCTCTCTCTCTATCTCTCTCTATATATATATATATCTCTCTCGCTCCGTACGTATCCGCGCACTGGTTCTGTAGAAGGGTATAACGCAACAACAACAATAATACCGACCGTTTAAATTCCCTCCCCCGTACGACGGACTGGAAAAAAATAAAAAAAAATATCCACCGATTCTCTCTGCGTACACACGTACATCGTTACGTGTTCTTAATTCCACGGCCGTTTATAATATCATTCTCGTACGCATCCGTACACGTTATTTCGTAATACCGCGCAGTCAAATTTTATGCGCGCGAGCAGGTATAACGTGCACCCCGTTACCACCTGGGCCATCGTGTCGTTGACTTTCACACGCCGAAACTAAATCGATACAATACGAATACACCGCACACGTTTGGCCGGGAGTAAGGAAACGACGGGACGGACGTTTTTACGCGTTATCTATTGGGACTTGAATCGCGCGATCCGAAGCGTAAGCATGCCGTGGACACGTGTTTTTCGGATATTCGTTCGTTCGAGAGAGGCTTAAAATCGGTTCACCGTTTAACGTATATATTTTTTCTAGTTTTCCGCTTGCACGACGATTTACATGTCTTAGTGTCCCGGATAAACCACGTCCAGATAATGTACATGGAAACATAAGCGTGTGCAGACATAACTGGCAGGGTAGTCGAACATAACACATTATCATTTAATATTAACAAAAAATTTGCATTCGTAACTTCATTTAACTTAATAACTATATTTCTCCAGTATTCTTACATTTTATTTAACGTTAACTAATGTTTCGAAGTGGTTGAAAATAATATGTTTATTTATTATTGTGATCATATTGAATATTTTGGTGAGGGTGGGAAGTTTCACAGAATAGTCAAGTACCTACCCTGACTACCCCGTGTGCACGCTTATGCATGGAAATAAATCCGACGCGAGAAAAATCAACGTTGACTTCGAGACATTGTCTACGTTAATTATTGTTATATACATATATATATATATATGTATATTGGACATCCGTGGGAAACACTTACGGTCTACAAACGTTATATTACTGTAAAATATTTGGTACGTGAGGGTGCCTACGAAACGCGCGTGTCGTATATTATGCCAAAACTTCCCATTCCAAATTCTAAACGATTATGGTCGCGGAAATATAATAATGATTTACCCGGTGTCGTACACGGCTGTCATTCGGGTACGTGTGCACACGGTCATTATGTACTACTGGTCGCGGTAAGCAAATTATAGGCAGGTACATCGAATAATTCTTTTGGGCGTATACCGACTCGAAATCGACGTGTAATAAACATATGTTGTATAATATATTGTATTTCCAGTGTAAATATGCTTACGCGTTTTGGCGAACAACGGTGACGTTCTTGTTGTGTGGCCACTTCCAGCTATGTAACCCGTAAACAATTCCCATGTCGTTCTCATTATTTGTTCGCACCTGTGCGGATCGCCGTTGCGTGTGCGCGATGCATGCATATTGATTACGTACGTTTCGTATGCGTGCACGGGCTGGACGTCATATTTTCTCACCTATACCTATCGCACAGGAAAACGGAAAATCAACACCGCCCGGTACACTCGTATAATGTCACGCGGAGCCCGAGAGTAATACATTTACAATCGTCATTGATTATTATTTATTTATTTATTTTTTTTTTTCGTACATACAAGTATCACAGATTCAATGTACGCTCATTGTTGCCATGGTCTATTGCTGTGTGCTGCTGCTTGTACGCGGTAGGTCTAACTGTTTTCTTAGTTTTCACTCGTACACGCCGTGCCCTCGTGTTCTGTGCGTTCAGTATACAAACAAGCGGTTTTGTATTATTCAATAAAACTTCCATATGAACTTAGTAAATTAGATCAATATTAGTTTCATTGTTAACCCATCACGGTGTACATACCTAGTGTTCTTCTACGTGCGAAAAAACAGATATCACGTTGAGTACGAATACATCGGAAACATGTGAACGAATTTTCAGGTCATAAGATATACCGTATACGATATTATAACTGATAATAACAATCATAGCGCGTTAGTTAAGGTTTCAAATTTATCGTAACAATTTCTTTTCTATAATTATTCGCTCTTGGAGTATAGTTATTACCGAAATCATCGTATCCCAAACCACAATAAATTTGGTTCTAGGTTCTGTGAAAAATAAATTTGTTTTTAATGTTGAGTTTAAAAATAACAAATATTTTCTTTTACTTTAAAAATACAATGAAAAAAAAAAAAAAAAAATTAAAAAAAAAAAAATTACTTTTACGTTTATTTTCATTTATTATCCAAAATTTATTAGATTTAAAATAATCGGCGTCTATAAATATTATAATTTATAACTAGTTTTAACATTTAAATATTTATAAAAATTAATGATAATTCGCTTTGGAGTGATTAGAAAATCCAACGATGATTTAAAATTGTTTTTTTCAGTAAATAATATTCTTTCCGATCATCCAAAAAACTTATAGATGTGAAACACTAGTATTACAGCTAGACGCGTACAAATAAAAATATGTTAGGGGATATTAGGTTGTATATTTTTATACTTATATAATCTATATACCACTTTTACTCTACAAAAACTTATTTTATAATTTTCTAGATTTTTGTGGGGCAGGGAAATTAAACTCCTAACCCCCCCCCCTTGCGTATTCGCCTGATTACAGTGATATTATAATGCAAAAATAAACCTATCTATATATTTTTAATTTCCGTCGCAACTCGTACCACAGAATTACTTAAACGACATCAAAGAATACAATAACAAAATAATAGTATTCAAACGCGCTCAGCTATTTATTTCGTTCTATGAAGGTTTGGATATATTCTATTTCATTTTTTATAATTAATTTAAAATAAGAAAAATATTATTAAATTATTTAATTAAATAATTAATAATTTAATATTTATATTTTTTAGTTTGTATAGTTATATACGAACTTTTTTTATAAATGTAAATCAATGTAAGCCAGCGCATGTATGATGAATAGCTTATAAGTTCATATAAAAATTAATATGATAAAAACATAATAAAAACACTAATTATATAAATATTTACAATTCAACACAAAAAAACATCATTGTTAAATCTATAAGTACATTTTCAATCCGTATATTATAATACGAATCAAAATGGTATATTAGTAGATATATATAGGTATATAGAGGAACAATTATAATTACTAAATAACCTGTTACATTTATAGGAACCAAATTAAAAACTCTAGAAAAATATTTTTATGAAACCAAATTTTTTATTTTAGAATTTTTAAAATTATATTTAACATATATCTAATATATTAAAATGTCCAATAAATACAAAAAAATTAAAAATTATAATAAATCATTCACATTTATGTGTACATAATATTAACTGTTTATTACATGGCATGATAATAATTCATTTGTTGGCTGTATAAATATTATCAAGCACAATATTACTAAATGCATAGTATATAGAAAAGAATATTTTTAGAAAAAATATTAATTAAATTACTTATTGAAATACATATGTTCAATTATAATAAATTTACATTTTTAACTTTTCTTTTTATTTTCTCTAATGAATCGTTCTTCCACTCTATGTGCCTTTTCCCAACGAGATTTATATTCAGACTTAAAATAAGTCAATTTTTTTTTTCAAATCATTTTGCTCAAAATTTTTCACTCGTTTTTCTATTTCTATTTTTATTAAATTACATTTCACATCTAGAACTTTTTATTAAATCTTATAATTTTTATCTGGATATCAAAACATTGTTCGAATTGATTCCTACGCAAACATTTTTGAGCTAATTATGACGTTTGATTCATCAATACAATATTTCTATAGGTACTATCAAAATGAGCAATAATTAGAACAGATATGAGATAGTATATAAACCATGTGTTCAAAAAGTTTGGAATTGCTTTAATTACTGTTAATGTATTTTAATGCATTCATAAAGAAATAACACATAACAATGCTACACGTGTATAAGGTAAACTATTTATTTAACTCATTAATTATAATATTATATGAATGTTTATCAGTCCCTCTAATAACTTAGAACACTTGACTAATAACTTAGTATATAGCTCTTTTATGAAAATACTGTATATTTTTTAAAATTCTTTTAAATAATTAATTAACACTAGTCTACCCGCCCACACTCCGAAAAAAAAATGAAACAATTACTTAATATTTTTTTTCTGTGAAATTTCTACACGTCGTCACAGATAGTAGCTATTTACATGAAGTGTGACAAATATGGGCAGAATTATTTTTACCGAGGTGATAGAATACTCTAATGAGTATTATATTTTGCAATTTTTAAAGCTTGGAAAGACTTGGAAGTGAATTTATATGTATTTATAATAATTATATATCAGTAAAACTTATGTAAAAAACGTTACGTAACTGATCTGTTGCTAATGGCTCAATAATAAATTGAATTGAATAAATAAATAATCACTAAGTTACAGAAAAAAAACTAAAACTTAAAATAATATTATACTGTTTGGTTTTATACTACTATACACAACGGACTTATACAACTGCTGTAGCTAAATCAATTTAAGCCACAACACGTGCACGAAATCCGTTTCCAATGCAGTATGAACTCTTTTATTGATATACACATGTATATATATATAATTCTATAAGTTAAGTCAAATTCGATAAATGCTATTTTAGTTAGATTTCGATATAATTTTCCCCACTGTGTGACAGTATGACATTTTTCTTATGATACCATTGTTTATCGATATGGCGAACATTCAACAAATTGGAAATCTTAATTGCATTGTTATACATAAGGTTTAATAAATCGTTTACGCATAAGAACGCTGTTATAAATAGTTATAAATCCACGCACGAAATAATATCAATCATCCGAATAGCGTTTATATACTTCATACATACATAGGCATTGCACATTTATATATTTATTGTTTTTATAAATATATCCATTACTTTATACAAACGAAAACAACATATATTATAACGTATTTTTGTATTTTATTATTTATCAAACACCTATAATTAAGATAAAAGATAATAATTTAGAATAATGATAAAATTAAAATTAATAAGAAAATGAAATCGGGTTAGGTAGGTATAACTGATAAAGGAAAGCTTACGGAATCATCGTGTTTAAACATTGGTATATTGTAACGCCTAATACAAGATATAATCCTTTATCGATTCAGGTCTAATATTATCGTCAAATCATTCTACAATTGTTGATATGCTCGTCTAACACACGGCCACACCAAAATGTTATACATTTATGACGCATAGTCGTCCGTAGTACGTCAGCACGATGCAACTTTTTTGATTTTGTAAATATTACGGTGTTTGATAAACATTCTGTAAATCTTAAACGATTCAAAACAATTGAAACGAAAAACAAATTGGCAACAAGATAGCGTATAAATTAGAAGTTACGAACGACACGATTATAACGACAATTAGTTTATCATAATGTATATCGTTAAATAAATGTCGAAAACTCGTTGATCGTTTTACAAATCTGTTTTCGTTTCACGAAATCGTGTTTCCGTCACTCGTTCGCTACAGCAACGAACACCGATATGTTACCTAAAGTGATTAATAAACCGATTTTTTTTTTTCTACACACGGTTTCCGCATAGAACAATAGCAAACATTGCTCTAGTACGAGATTCCTTCGGACGGTTCATTCGTCGATTTCAAAATGATAATAATAATAATAATAATAAAAAAACCCTAATCCGAATTTCCCATTGATTATAACCGCAAAACCATCGCTGTTCGTGTACCGCGCGAACTCGCGTAATATCAAAGTTGTTGCGAGTGTTTCAACGTGCACGCGCACGGGGACAACACGCAGAACGCGTCGCTTAAACGATGGTAATAAATAATAATAATAATAATATAAATTGTTGTTCCTAAACGGTAAACACGCGCGCGCGCTTGTATTTCTACGATACGCACACGGAACGGCCAGTAGATGTATACCGAAGTAAAAACCATGGCAATAAAAACAGCATGATTGGAGCGTTTCGAGTCGACGGCTGTGTTACGCGCCAGTCTGTAAGGCTGAAAAAAAAAAAAATAAATAAATAAAAGACTCTTACTGATTCGGCCTCTAGTCGTTGACATCACTTAACCCCGGTTTAGAAAACCGTTGCCGCGGACCGCGGATTATTAACTCGTTTTTATTGCCGTCCTATAATGGTGGTCGAATTCATTAAAGCGGGTTCACTGTTTCTACACGTCCGAGGCTCGGGCCACTACGACCGGAGGCGAATTCGGCAACATGTCGATTTTCGCGAACCACCGTCGTCGCGCGGCCGGTTTGAAACGTGAACGATGCGCGGTATCGCGGTACCCAGGCCCCTCGTACTTGTCCGGTTTTCGAGAGGTTTAGTTTTTTTTTTTTTTTTTACGGGCTTGTATTCGTCTGCCTTGAACACACATGTTTTGTGTAAAACCTGGACTAATCCGTCGCGACGTTCGGAAAAGCGACCGTCAGGGACGACGTACTCGCATCAAAACCCTGTACCCTTTCCTGAGTCTTGTCTGGATAGATTTATGCGTCTCCTGCGAAAAAAAATGGTTTTTCGGACATGTCCACTTTCCGCAATCGGTGATTCGCTGGTCCGCTGTCACGGTACACAATATGTGCATCTATCGTGCGTTATATGTCTCGCACTCGCGCGTTTATGCAAATCGTAACAAAGCGTATAACATATTACGGTCACGCGCATAACACATTTTATTCATAATATATCGGTTATATATAAATAAATATGTGTGCGCGCGTTCGTGAGGTATAATGCACGTATGTGAATATGAATATTCGTAACTCTCACCTTTCCGGCGAAAAATATGCTTGTAACGGGTAGATTAAGAACGTACATATTATGTAACAGCGTAGCAATGTGTCTTGTAGTGCACTTGCGCAATTTATTGTTGTTATTATAAAAATATTATATATAATATACATTATTTATGTGTGTGTGCCTTCGTGTATTTATCATCGTCATCTGCGACTTTGCGTACGTAATATATACGGATTGCCGCGGCCCGATCGCCGGAAACGCCACTGCGTTTTTGGATCGACCTCAGACCGTGACAAACTCCGCCGCCGCCGCTGCATCGAGTGTACAAAAATGATTGTAGAGGAAGCCGTTAATCCTTGTGACAATGTAAAGGAAGGAAACCACGGTTCATCGGTTCCCTTTTGATTGATTGAACTCGTTGCAGGGGAGACACATCCAGCACGACGGTTGTGACGGTGAAAAAAAAAAAGTACTAATAATAAAATAAAAAGACAAAACAATAAATTACCCCGCGCCGAGGGGAAATGCAAAAGAAAAGAACGATCCCCCGCTCGTATTTATTTACTGTACGAACGTGGGTGGGAGGAGAAGAAATCACTATTATAATTATTACTATTATTATTATTAAATATTACAATGTATTATTCGCGATAATGTAGTGTAGTACTCGCTCGACGCGCGTAACACATACGTAGATAAAACATTTAAATTAAATTTATTCCGAAATCATTGTTGAACGTGTTTTATTTGTTTTTGATACAGAATCAATCCATGTCGTTGCCATCGCACTTGCAAGGATCCACGTCACCGGTTTCTGCTGCCAACGACGGACAATCTGGACCAGGTAAGAATATACATATTTTAATTTCGAATTATAAATGGCTTTCATATCGCCCTTTTATGTCGCAACAATAAACGGTAATACGTTGAGCTCTCGTATAAGAACAGAAGCGGAACTAGACGTTTTTACGCTCTGGAAAAAACGTTAAGATTACGTGTTGTTTTAAACTTATAATCAAATACTCTTCCCTACAATTGTTCTCTAATAATTAGCATGCAATCATATTTATTGAGTTTTAAACACGTTTATCGGCTCCCAACAAAATTAAAAATTACAAGCTAGTAGTCGATAAATATTATATACTTCAAAAATTACACTGTCTAAAATGTTACGCCCGGAGATGAAACCCCATCTTTCTCTCCCAGGTTCCGCCCCTGATTTGAACCACTTGAAACCGATAAAACTTATCGATTTCTAAGTACGATTTTTTTCACGCGTAACTCAATTGTTGAACGTGGTAATGCCAATATTCATACTCTTAAAATCCTTATCATAAATATCCGTTGACACTTGACCCGGAGATTAGGTCGTCGAACCATGGAGATTGTTTGCATTGTCTTATCTTGACGATCGTTCGGTTGGCCGGTCAACCGATCGGTGTGTTGGGTGAAGTCGTCGTCGGTGAACACGATCGGTTGGTTTATTGATTGTGCACCCGGTTATATACACTAAACGATGTCACTATGTAATTTCTAAGGTCGTATCCATAGAGTTCTGTGAACATGAAGCAACATTAATAGGTTAAATAAGCATTGCTCCGTAGTCTAATAACGACTGCTAACAATGAAGAAAAAAAAAAAAACCACAAAGATTAAAAAACTTACGACGTCATTATAATAATTGCTATTATATTTTAACCGATTATACTTAAGAATTTTATTTCTGTCTACATGCGCGAGTAATAATAAACGAATGAATACACTACAACATGATATTGTTGCGGTTCATGTAATAATACACGTTATACGTTATAAACGTTAAAATATTTTTCTCCAGACGTTCTCGGTTTTAGAAACTAATCTAAATGAAATAGGTGTGTTATGCCATTAAAACTGTTCTAGGGAATGTCTGGAAGAGAGTATAACTGTTTA
This sequence comes from Sipha flava, assembly GCF_003268045.1. Lineage (NCBI taxonomy): Eukaryota > Metazoa > Arthropoda > Insecta > Hemiptera > Aphididae > Sipha > Sipha flava. The sequence continues at coordinate 59,336 of NW_020272945.1, read as the reverse complement.
CATTATTAAATGTTTAGGAAAAAAGAAACGGTCACTGTCTGCCCAGACTAATATTATGGATCGAGAAAAAATGTTTGGTATCGAATACATGTGTGTGTGTGTGTGTGTGTGTGTGTGTGTGTGTGTGTGTGCGCAGTATACAAAGTACACAACAACGTACGTGTGTATGCGTAAGGAATAAAATAGTCTAGGGGAGGGGGGTGGGGTAAAAGTTTCGTTTAGGTGCTCGGCGATTGGGGATATTTTTTATTACACGGAATCAGGGTTCGTTGGAGATGTGGCGTACATACCGAAGCGACCTTTATTATCGAATCTATATGTTTATGGCGCAACGTCAGTTTTATGATGATACGGAACCGGATGTTTGCATCGTTTCCGCGGTCGTAAATGTACACGTTGTACAATCTGTTTTATAAAACGAACGTAATCAATGGATTTATTTAATCTAAATCTGAACAACGCAGTCATTGTTAAACGTGGAAAAAAAACCAAACGAATAAAACAAGAGCATATGCACGTGCGTCGAAAAGACGTTAATGATGCACACGAAAGGTCGTATATTTTTGTGTTGCGCATTTTACATTTCTGTCATGTTCGACTGTTATCAACGGTCCGATGTTCCGATCCCCGGACGACGGCGGCTACAACGCGGCGTGTAACGGGATTACCGTGTACTTGGGTTTCGCCTTTAGGTACCCGGTTAAGACTCCGAGGCTTTGCAACAGTGACACCTGCAGGTCTTGGCGGTGTTGGTCAGCTCATCTAGGTCGGCACGGACCGGGATAAATAATTAGAGTCGGAGGCACGGCCGCAATGGACCCGGGGTTTTCTTGGACAGCGTAATAACGTCTTGTCCAAAAAGGCTTATCTGAATTTAAATGATTCAACCCACGGGGGTACAATGGCGTTTTGATTGAATTCTGGGGGTTGTATGACAACTCCAAATATAATATAAATATATATACATGTATACATAGAACCCCACTGGGATTGTAGCAGTCGTGGTGAGGCCTCCAAGTGCCGTGACACGATAAGTCCGAGTGGCTCAAGACATCAACGTGTTTCTGGTTCAATATATGCATATATATATATATATATATATATATATAGTGAGAGAGGGAGAGACCAGTAGTGTTCGGACCCGTGGTTATCCTGTATAATATTATAATACATCAGTGAATAACTGTAAAATGTAAAATACCTATTGACCAAAGAAACAAAAAAAACACCTTGAGCCGTAATGCACTATATGATCATCTTTTTTTCAAATGTATACACTTATATCCAACGCCGTCAATTTTGTTTTATAGTCGTTATTCGGCTAAAATTAAATTGAAAACGGTTTGCTTTAAATCAGTAAGTCCAACCGATCATAACAGGAGTATTGAAATCGTATTAAATCTATAGAATAATACGTATTTGTGAAAATATGTTTTATACTGCAACTCCGATCGTCCCATAAACGTAATTATTATTCTCAACTTATTTTCGAATTATCTACTATATACCTACGTAATTGTTGAGACGATTATAGTATACACACGGTGGATGAAACTAGTAATGAAAAACTAATTTTACTAAAGCTAAAAATATATTTGGCTAAATAATTAATTATTATATACGTTAAGAGATACCGTATGGGATCGAGGCCATAAATATTTTTAAATGACCCTACGTGCGGTTACATTTTTTTTTTTCGGAATACTATTATAATATATCAAAATTATAATATATAAACATCATTAACGCAAAAAGCTAACTGTGGTGACAGTGTGACTTTTAATTTGACTGCTATTATTACTAAATGTATCAATTGAAAATTAATACTTTATGGAATAGAAATACGAGAATAATAATACGTATCAAAATAGATACAATGTTGGATTTATTTAAATCGATTGTAATTGCAGTTTCGTTTTTACCAGTACCAAACTTATTAATTTAAACAATTTTCTTTGTTTTCCACATAATAATTCAGAAACTTTTTATGGCTTGAATGTTAACATTTAAAACTATAATTATTATTTTATACTTGTAACATTAGATTACATTTCATGCCAATTTGTGAAATATAGAATGTCTACTAGAACCGTAATTTTAAATTAAAAGATTTATAACAAAGTATAAATGATAATAAGTATTAAAATACCTAATTCTTTTTAAAAATATTTACCAATCAAATTTGATAAATTTGTTTTATAAAAGTTTTTATTTTAAATTATTTAAGTCAATCGTAAATTAAGGGGGGCTAAAAAGTTTAAGCCATTTATCATTTTTATGTAAGTTCCACTATATATTATATATATATAAAAAAAAAAAGATAGGTCTTACAATTTACCTAGGATTTTCTCCCATCACGTTTTGCTATTTCTAATTAAGTAAATTAAATAAAGAAAATAAATTAAATTAAATTCATATAATATACATAGTATATAGTGACGTATTAAATTATTTATTATAAGATATTAATAAATTCGACGTTAAATCGATTTGTTCATTTAATTTGAATTCCACGTGAAAATTCTTTGAATCTAGTGTTGTCGTGTTGCCTACTTTAATCGCCTTCAGATCAAATATAAAATAGTATCAGTGATCCGTAACAATATTCCTGTAATGTTATTCATTATGAACTATCCGGTCAAAAAGACAAAAAAAAAAAACATTAAATTTTACAAATTACTAAATCAACATAAAACTTTATATTAACTTGCAACAATTGTTTGTTTATATTAAATAAAAACTATAGATAATATAAATCTACATAATAAAACGCAAAACAAAATGTGTTTACATCGTCTACCGTATGATATATATATATATATATATATATATTACATTATGTTACATTTAAATATATGTATACATAGGATTACGTATTAATTGTAAAGAAGTACACTTTTGGTTTGTGTATTCGAATATAATTTTTTTTCAACCCGTAGGTCGAAAAGTCCAATATTTGTTCTAGTCACTTGTTCGCCTTCTCTGATCTTCGTTTTGACTCTTACGTCATTTTTAATTTATAAGAGTGGCGAAAACGTAGTGCAGTTTCATTCAATTCTATCAAACCTTCTATAATTACACTAAGGACACTTCTAGATGTCTTAGGACGTGTCCAACGTTTTTCTTTCGCTGATCTCAGTACTCCTTCGTTGGTTTTCCTCCGTGACTTATTCCTTCCATACGCCGCACCAATCCCGCATCTTAAAAGTTTCTAGTGTTTTCATTTCGGGTATCATTCGCGACGTTGCTGCACTCCCGGTACGTAGTACTCGTATTTTTTAATGGGTTTGTTCTCGATATCGAGGTGTATTTTTTTGTTTTTTTTTTTTTTCGAAATGAACAGTTTATTATTCTTGCAAAAAGCTTTGTTTCCGTTGATATTAACGCGGATAATCGCGCAACGACGAGGAATCGCACGCGGTACGTAACGTTCTCTTCCGAGGTGGACGGAATCGAAACGCGTTGCGGACGGAAGCGGATTCCTTGACGAACGCCACTCGTTTCCGGACAGCGTTTTATTGGAATCGCACGATGCCGGTACACGATATTCGCACGTGAAGAACAGTCCGGCGTACGCGTTTCCGGTCCGTACGTGTCCCACGCGTACCGAGATCGCGTTTGCCGACGATTGTTTGACCGCGGTTACCGGCGCGCGGTGTCGCCGCAGCGACGACGGGTACCGGGGCACGCGTGCGTTCGTACGTGTTGTCCCGTCGCGGAACGCGCGCGTCCGTGAAGAGAAAATCCGGCGTTTTTCCCTGACCTCAGTAACAACAATGAGCGCGGAAGAGGCGCGGCGGCAGTGAGGGGGAGTGCCCGAAATTCCGCGTAGTTATCAACACGTGACGCGCCGAAAGAATTCCAAACGGTCCGGGAAATCGGGAAGGAACGAAAGAAAAAAAAAACGGAAAACGAAAGAAAGAAAAAAAAAAAAATAATAAACCGATACGAAACGAGAGGAAAATGGTTTTGGAAAAATGTGCACGACGGCTCCAAGGATGTTTCCCAGGTGCGCGCAGACGAGGAATTCTAATGCGCGTATCCGCGACCGCCGCCACCCGACGGAATGCGTTTCGTCCAAACGCGCACGCATTACACGTGCACCGTCGTCGCCACTTTTTTTTTTTTTCCTTTCTCGTTTCGACGTATTTTTATTTTTTCTCGATCTCTCTCTCTCGGTCCCGCCGCCGCGTCCACGTCGTTTTTCCATTTTCTCGCCTCGTCGGCGAGACGCGTTCGGCCG